>NC_090910.1:2695650-2995650 GCF_040956055.1 Brachionichthys hirsutus
ACTCGCAAGAAAAGGTACTGCTCAGTCATTTTAATCTTCTAATCTGCTTCCCCATGATTTGAACTACATATTAATTTCAACAAGTTCTTCGTCCACATTTTGTTGGGCAGAATGCACAGGCCGAGTCTGTAATTTAGACACAGCACTGACTACAAACTGCTGGAAAAAGTAAAGGTTATCAATCAAAATGACAAGAATGACATGCCTCCTTTCTGTAATTACGATTACTACTGATGGTTCATGATGATGTGAGATTGTAGGGTGAGGATTTTCTGTGTCATGTAAGTTTTCAGCGGTCATTTACCCTGGTCTTTAGACTGAGTATCAAACTAGACACTGACCAAGTCCTACTCAGGACTAAAAGTTAAGGTTATAGTTAACATTTTGCTTAGAAATAACAGTGCGGCTCACACTATGATACGATATTTTATCCATCACATGTGATTTTTGTCATATTTATTGATAATTAAAATTATTATAAAATTAAAATTATTCATTTCATTTTCATTTTATTCATATGCACAATAATAAACATAAGCAAAACATTACAAAGGCAAATAATAGTGCAGGAGAGGAAAAGAAGCCGAAAGGGCTTATATAAAAATCCTCCCCTCAATTTCAAATTAACTAAACAAAATCAATCAATATATATATAAAACAGAACAAAAAAAGGAAGTTAAAATAGAAGCTGAAAAGGAAAAGATACACGGAAAAAACCCAGCAAACAAACTGAGCAAAAGAAAGAAAGAAAATATAGAAAATAAAATAAAATAAAACAAAACAATTTTAAAAATAAAACCCAAAATCAAAACAAACAAAAGATCACAAAAGAACAAAGATCATACAAACTACAAATTAATTTCAAAATACTATACATGCCTGGACAGAATATACTTCACCAAATTAGACTTAAACATTGTGCACGTAGATAATATTTTTAATTATTTTTTATTAATAATACAATTATAATAATTTCTATGCCAGATGTGGTGTTATATATTTTTTTATTTTTTTTTACGTCTTCAGCTCCAGCTGTGTTTCGCTCTGATTTCATCTACCACCTCCCAGTATGGGCTCCAGCCAGAGCGCTGAGAAGTTGCACTGCAACCGTTATCTGAATGGACAGGGCCCTCCTTCATTGGTACAACAAGGTCCTTCACACACACACACACACACACACATTTATGATGTCTGCAAGCCTGTAATGACTGTGCTCCAGTCAGCATTGAAATAGCAATATGTGGCCCTCTCTCTGTGCAGCAAATGGAGCAGTGGGTGAAATATACAGTGTGCAGAATGGCTGCCAGCCAGAGGGTCAGATGACCTGGGAGGTCTTCCACAGAGGCCTGCCTGCATTTCCCAATAGTAACACCCTGCAGGTCACCTTCACATTCACAGATGGAACACAGACAGTAAGTGTGGTTCAAACCAGAGCGCTATTCCAATGTCATTTTTGATCGAATGAACTATGCAGCACAAGTTAGTATATTTTAAATTTGAATTGACGATCCTTAAAATGAACAACCGCACAGTCTCTCTCTCTCTCTCTCTCTCTCTCTCTCTCTCTACATTGGTAGACCCATTCTTCTATGGCCCGTACGCACAGGGTCTGTCAGTCCAGTGTTTCCAGCCTTTGGTAGGTCTTGTTGATCGGTCGAGGCAAATGTTTTTTGCCTCGACCGATCAGATACTCTAACATAATCTTTTTCTCTTCCTGGTCCACAACAGGTGCATCTACTACCCTTTGTTCTATCTGATTTTCTTCATTCATTAATTTCTCATAATACTTCTTCCATCTTCCTAGCACACGACTGGCCATCTCTATCCTTAATCACTCTAACATGCTGAACATCCTTCCCATCTTTGTGTCTCTGTCTGTCCAGCCTGTACAGATCCTTCTCTCCTTTTTTATTATCTAACCTGGCATACAAGCCATCATATGCCCTTTGTGTGACCTTTGCCTCCTCTACATTTGCCTTGATTCTCGTCTCCCTGTACTTTACTCTCTTCCATCCTCTCAATGTCCCACTTCTCCTTCGCTAACCTCTTTTCCTGTATGCACTTCTGCACTTTCTTGTTCCACCACCAGGTCTCCGTATATCCTTTCCTTCCAGTAGACACACCCAGTCCTCTCCTACTTGTCTCCCGGATCACCCTAGCTGTTATAGTCCAGTCTTCTGGAAGCCTCTCTTGCCCACCCAATGCCTGTCACACAGCACTCTTCCTTTGCCTTAGTCCTCCTCATCACCAATGGAGTAATCTTACACACCACAAGCCTATGTTGGCTGGCTACATCTGTCCTTCTTGGTTCCTGTCCTGAATACCAAACTTGGCCATCACTTCTTCATTTCCTCTATTTCCTTCACCAACATGCCCATTGAGGTATTGGTGACACTAAATTGCCCGTAGGTGTGTGTGTGTGTGTGGCTGATTGTCTGTCTCTGTGTTGCCCTGCAATGAACTGGCGGCTTGTCCAGGGTGTACCCCGCCTCTCGCCCATTGACTGCTGAGATAGGCTCCAGCTTGGCCCGCGACCCGATAACGGACAAAGCGGTTGGAAAATGAATGAATGAATACTTTTTCCTTTTTAAAGCTCTACTTTGGGTGGTGTCCGGGAAACTTCCCCTAGCCTCTGAAACAACTTGCCATGGTACAGCAGATCCACTCACTCACTTAAGATTTTTATGTGAAATCTGTTTCTGTGTCCTGCATGTATTGAGCTTCCATGTTGTGCAGAGACAGGTTTTGGGCCAGTAGTTGCCCCTCGTTAGCTATTCTGGGTAGGTCCCATCCCTTGCCAGCTAGTTCATGCTGCTGGGTGTTTGTGGTGTGCTGTTAGCTTCTACAGCCAATATATGTGAATCATAGCAGAGCCCGGTGCTCTCTCACTCTTCTTTTTTGACACTCTTTCTTGGATGTCTGCCATCAAGATACGTATTGGTCTCTGTAATGGCCCCATTTAGAGATTGTCCTGAGTGCAGCATTCACATCTTCTAGCAGATCTTCTCAAGATACTTCACAACTCAGCTTTGTTATTTGTCAGAGGCTCCAGGTTTCTAGTTAGTCCACGATCTTTCTCCTCGGGTCAGCAGCTGTTGTGTTGAGGTTCATTGCATCCATTGGAGCTTTGGACCCAATCTCGGTCTGTGGGGCTAATGATGACATTCCCAGACTGACCTGTTATCCTGGCTCTGCCAGTGCATACCCTTGTCATACTCCTTAATCTTTAGTTGTGAAAGCAGTTTCCATTACAGGTGTTGGAACACTGAGCTAATAGCTGTAAGGATTTGGGTTAAAGTTGATTCTGGTTTTCAAAACATCCATTAATCCCACATTCTTTGCATTACAGTGGAACCCTGGTTCTCGAACATAATTTGTTCCGTAATACTGTTTGAAAGTTATATTTCCCATAAGAAGTAATGGAAACTAGATGAATACATTCTTAAGAACAAGATAAATGGTAATATACATGCCTACAGTTATATTAATGTGTAACAACGTGTATCTAAACCATAGATAACACATAAGAGTGTAAAATAATATGAAAAACAAAAGTATAATAAAAGTACATTTAATCCAATTCTCTATCATTTACTTACCTTTTTGGCTGTGGTGTGATGGTATATGTGAGAGGGAGGGAAGGGTTATTCCTTTGAAAGGAGTCCTGCTCCATAAAATGTCTGGGAAACTGTCCTTCCGTTTTTTCCCCCTTTACTTTCTCTTTAGCTCAGTTTTCTTAAGAAAAGTTGAAATCGTTGCTTTCTCCATAACGTACTGCAGCAAGATCCGAGACACGAATGCCATTTTCATGTTTGGTGATTATTTCCTTCTTCATGCTGCCTTTGTTTGGATCGGCCATCACTGCCGCCTTGGCACCAGCTGGTCAAAGTCAGTCTCTTTGATTAAGATTACCATTAGTACAGTATACTAAAATATAATGGGACTCAGTGCCTAAATTAAGATTTCAAATTTAATATTTTAACATGAATTAAGATTTAATATACATTAGCACATTTTTGACGATGAAATTAAATTCATAAATGTGGAAAGCCTGGCTTAATCCTCCTTCCCACCACCACTACTAGTACTACTTACAATAAAAGTCAACTTGATGTACTTGCAATCCTGCTGCGCTTTATATAATGCCACTCATATTGGAAGGATAGATAAATAGCTCAGTGTAACGCAGAGGTTTCCACATGGAAGCTGATGAGCTGGTTATTCTAGTTTGCAAGACACCAGGAGAACTGAATTGAAATTGCTCAACAGTAAAACAACAGATACCAGATTTGTTTGGAATGTCAACCCGGGCTGGGAATGCTGCAGGATCCAGAGCAATTTTCTATGTGGAGCTTCCAGATTTTGCTTAATAACACATTTGGGAATACAATGCGGATTTATCTTTACTGTTCTTTCCATCTGCACCAGTAATGCAGTGTTGGCGTGGCTACTGTAAATAGTCTTTCTTAAGATTAACTCATTCTTGAGTCTTGAGTAAGTCTTTGATGTAGACTTAATTTTTGTTCCTTTACACTCTTCTTTTGGCTGACCCGTTAGGAAACTATTGCTTGTGTTTTTGAACTGACTTTTCATGCACCGAACTTACTTCATCTTGAGTTTTTGGAGTGCTAATTTTGAGTCCTCCTTTGTTGGCTCCAACCTGATAGCAAGTTCTTTCGTTTATAGATAATGTAAAGTAAGGTATTATTTAATTTAATTATGGTTTAGTAGGCTTTAGTTCATGGTCAAAAATAGCAAATGAGAAAGAGTGTTGAGACTTATACTGGCAAAATAATGCAGCGTCATGGGTAGTACCTGTAGTACCTTATTCTCACGTATCAATCACAAAAAAAGGGGTATTAAGTCACACACAACAAGTAAATGATGAGCTAAATGATAAACTTGTTAAAGTTTGATTGAAGACGTTTCACCTCTCATCCAAGAGGTGAAACATTTGGTCAAGGGTCCAGATGCTTATGCTACCCTACCAGAGAGCATTATAATTCATAGAGAGAATGCTCATACTTGATGGTTTCGGTATTTTTTTTGTTTTTTTTGTTTTTTGCTACAACAGCGGTATAAGTATCTGGACCCTCGACCAGTCATTCACAACTGAAGAAGTTTCTTGGATGAGAAGTGAAACATCTTTGATCAAAATTGAACTAGTCCAGTTGATTCATTGTTTTTTTGCTCTTCATGAGGCAGCTTGAATAATATATCCTGCATGAAATGTGACATCAGCTGAGCCATTAGCTGATTGTGGGCTGCTTTAGAGATTTGCAGCCATTGCTATACAGCTGCACATGTCTTCCGTGGCCTGCCTGGCCTAATGCTGTGTTTCGTTCTGTACATCTGTTAATTTGTCGGAGATAATGATCTTTATTGTGACACTAAACCCAGTCTTTCTGCAGGGGAAACACCCTCATCCTGGCCAGCCTTACACAGGACTGCAGTTTAGTACTTACCTTCCTGAAAACCATGATGGCAGGAGGCTTCTCAAGCTACTGGACAAGGCCTTCAGCCAGAAGCTGCTGTTTACCATTGCCACCAATACAGATGGAAAGGACCTGGTCACTACAGCGATCATTCCCCTAAAAACTCAACCAGGGAGAGGAAGTGGGAAGTGAGTACTGTATATATGTTTCAGATTTTGGTTGATAGTTATTTTAACACATTCATTGTCCCCATATTCAGTGCAGCCATACCCTGAATGCTAACTGTTTTCCAGCATTTTGACCAACTCACAGAATATTGTGTACTATAACTAGCAAACCAAACTGACCAAATGAAAGATTACGGTCTCTTCTTTCATCAGAAAAAGTGTGTTGTACCTTTTTCTGGTCATTAAACGGAGGCTCTCTTCACCAGATCAACCGGCACAAAGTGAATGCCAGAGAAAGTCCTTTCTTCACGTGACAATTAAAATATACAATGAATCATTGTAACCTTCTATTGCTTTATAAATTGCTTTTTATATTTTTAATATTGTAGGGCAATATTAAGACTAAACAGACTAAACTGACATTCATTGACAACAACCATAACATTTACACAGTCACAGTTTTCGTATATTAAGATGAGAATGACAAGCCATAATATAGATCCTCCTAAAATCTATTCTGCTAAATATTCTAAAACAATAGTCTCTATTTGCTTTGTTGTTTCAGTGATGTCTACCCAGACTCCGAGGACATGAAGAATGTGAGAAAGCTACTGAAGGACATAGGCATTGAATAACTAATAAGAAAGACATTGAAAGTCAAGATTCAAAAACCACTAGAAATAAGGAAAGCCGATATTTCATGAAGTACGTGATGGTGTTCCAGTGGTATGTAATCTTGAGTGTAATCTCTGTATCATCTATTTATCCTATACATCATGGCATTTCTGTCTTGAAAAATATTCATTGGAGGAAAAATATGAATTGATGCTTAATATATGATTTGCTTTTTGTGGATGTGTGCATCAAGTCCTTGTTATGATTGTTTCATTTTATCATTCAATTAAAAACACGTAAAATAAGGATTATTTATTTTATTATAATATGTGAATTTACCATGTGTCTGTAGAGTCAGATTAATATTTGAATATTTCAGTAATATCAATGTACTGATATATTTATATTCAGTAAATATATCAGTACAGCTATTGTTTTTAGAAACATTATACAATTCAAGTCTAATAGTACAATGACAAGTATCATGTCATATTTATATTCATGAAATAGAAAGAAAGTGGACAAATCCCAACCATTGAATGGAGACTGGTCAAACACCATTTTGATCCATCCCTGTCTGATGATGATTAATATATTTATTTGATACAATGTTAGAGTACAAGTACAGTCAAACATCCTGTTTAAGAGGAGCATTTCAAAAAAGCCCGTGCTGTCTTGTTTCCGTTGAAAGTCCTTGGACATGTCCAAACCATCGAAGTCTGGTCTCTCTGATATCTCCAGAACATTTGACCTTCACTGTCCCTCTTATTGTCTCATTTCTAATCATGTCCAACCTGGTCCCAAGGAGAACCTCAGCATCTTCATCTCCACCACTTCTAGCTCCGCCTCCTGTCTTTTCCCCAGAGACACTGTCTCTAAGCCGTCCATCATGGCTGTCCTCACCACTGTCTCTTGTAGCTTCACTGTCCCCCCTGGGACCTTCTCAACTCCTGCTGACCTCCATTCCTCTCTTTTCTAGAGCAGACCTCCACTTCTCTAGATTCTCCTCTACCTACTCTCACTGCAGTTCACAATGTCATCTGCAAACATCATATTCTGAGGGGATTCCTGTCTCATCTCATCTGTTAGTCTATCCATCGCCATGGCAAACAAAAAGGGGCTCAGAGCTGATCCCTGGTGCATCCCACCTCTACACTAAACTCTCCTGTTACTCCTACAGTACACTTTACTGCTATCCATACAGCTGTCATATGTGTACTGAACTACTCTGACATATTTCTCTGCCACTCTAGAGACTTCCTCATGCAGTACCCAAGTTCCTCTCTGGGTACCCTGTCATAGGCTTTTTCTTGATTTACAAAGATACAATCCAGCTCCTTCTGACCTTCCCTGTACTTCTCCATTGCTAGCTTCAACGCTAACATTGCATTTGTGGTACTCTTCCTCGGCATAAAGCCATACTGCTGCTCACAAATACTTACTTCTGTCCTTAGTCTAGCCTCAACCACCTTTTCCCATAACTTAATTGTTTGACTCATCAGCTTTATCCGCCTATAGTTTTCTCAACTCTGTATGTCTCCCTTCAGGGGGGCAGAAACAGAGATAGTCATCACGACTCTCTCCGGATCAATCCCCCACTCCCTTTGTTGTCCACCTACGTTGTACATATCATGTGCCTTTTCAATTTATTGTTATTTTGCATCTGTGGTGTAATTTATTTTCATTTTATTGTTATTTTGCATCAATTGAGTAATTTAATATTAGTTTTATTTGTATTGTTAAATGTCGATGATTTATGTACCAAGGACTTTCAATGGAAACAAGACCGCAAGGGCTTCTTTTTTTTTTAGACAGGATTATTGTATCTAATAAATATATTCATCATTATCAGAACACTTCTCCTCCGTTCCTCTGGCATATTGTTCCCCTCTAGGATTGTGTTAAACAACCCTGTTAAAGACTCTACAGCCACCTCTCCTGGACACTTTGTACCTCCATAGGCATGTCTTCCGGGCCAACTGCCTTCCCATTCTTCATCCTCTTCATGGCCTTTCTGACTTTATCCTCACAAATCTTTGCCACTTCCTGGTCCACAACAGGTGCCTCTACTCCCCTTTGTTCTGTCTCAATTTCCTCATTTGTTAATTCCTCAAAATAATTATTCCAACTTCCTTGCACATTATTGGCTTCTGTCAATACTTTGCCATCTCAATCATTAATCTCTCTAACATGCTGAACAGCCTTCCCATCTCTGGATCTCTGTCTGGAGAGCCTGTGCAGATCCTTCTCTCCCTTTAACTTTCTAACCTGGCATATATAATATGCCTTCTGATTGGCATTTGCCACCTCTACCTTTCGTCTCATCTTCCTGTACTCCTGTTTACTCTCTTCTGTCCTCTCAATGTCCCACTTCTTCTTAGCTATCCACTTTTCCTGCATACACTTCTGCTGCTAGTTCCACTTATTTTATTTTTATTTTTTTTTACATTTTACACTTGTGAGCATGACCCCAAAATACTTGAACTCCTCCAATTGCAGCAAATTATTACGGATGGCGCCTCCTGTGGTCACCATGGTGATCTTGTGTGCTCTGTGCTGTTCCTTTATTCATGTTAATTGTGCATCTGCGTGCTCTTACGCCCGTGAAGAGCTACTAAACTTTAGATCAACTACTCCCACGTATCCTGATACACCAACCATCAAAAGTAAAAGTGAACTGGAGTTGATTTGTATTTTTAACTGTTTTTTGAATCCACTGACTCCATTCTGAATTCTCTCCAGATGAAATTCGGTGGTGAGATAGAGGCCCCCACCCTACATGACTGTGTCAAATTCCATAACATCAGTCAATAATCAACCGAGATATTGAGGAACAAATTCTGAAGCTCCTTTGACTGCAATGTTAACTAAATATTACAAGCAATCCAGAATCCAGGATCTCTTCTGGATCATCACCACAATGTAATCAACTGTTCCTGATAACATTCCCAACATTTCCTGAAAATGTCATCAAGATCCATCCAGAACCTTTTGAGTTATCTTGCTAACAGACGGACAGACAGACTGTGATCTTTTTCTACACATAATTCATTTTATTCATTTATTAACCTTTGTGTCTCTTGTGCTCCTATTGGTCTGTTTTGCTTAGGTAATATCTTCTGTTCTTATTGGATCTATACAGTCAATATAGCCCACGCTCATATTTTGCATGTTATTTTAATCTTTCTTTACCTATTAGCCCACATATGCCCCACGATGGGCTCCTGCACATTCAAAGAATTTTGGCTGCACCCTGATCCACACTTTCTGTATTCATGATTCTCCCTCAACTAACACACCTATTCTGTCCTTAGCTGTGTGTTCAAACTTCTGACAGCTAAAGCACCTCAACAGTCTCACTGTACATATATGTAAATACTATAACAGACTGCCTTATAGTGATGGGTCGGCTCACTAAAAAGAGCCGGCTCTTTTGGCTCCCAAGTGGCTCCTCAGATTTTTGTTGTTGTTATTGGCTAAATTAATTGAATACCAAATCATGTGCATTGTGTAACATTAGCTACTAATGTAAAAACATACAATATATCAAATGTTTATTAAATGCCTTTATTTAAATCCTCTTTGCACTGCGAGCTACAAAAAAAATATTTTAAGGGCTGAAAATCTTGTGCAATCAATTTAGCCAGTTCCTGATCAATTGTGTTCCCTTTTGCTGGGGGTCATACTCTTTAGGGTTTAGGCTCATAGAGGTCTGGCTTGCAGGTCTAGCTAGTTTACTGGATGCTGCTGCAGCAACACTTGCAGTGGACATACTGGCACCTTCATTAACAGGTTCCATTACTTGTCTTTTTTCCCCTAATGGCACTAAAGGAAGAAGAGTCTGCCTGTGTAAGTTATTTCTAGAGCCTGTTAGATATGAGATTTTTTTACTTTGCAGTGTCTGCACTCAACCTTTGTGGCATCAGCCACATGAAAATGTGTCCAGATTTTACTACGTTGTCTGTCACTCATATTTCCCCCTTACCCTTTCTCTCTCTCTCTGCCTCCCGTTCATCCGCTCGGTGTGTTGTATGTGCGTAACCCCCCCGCTCGTTGTGGACACCCAGACACCCACATCCAAAAAAAATAATTGGCGCCTGTTAGATAAATCTGCGAATGTGTTTATCATTAATTCACCAATCCATAGCAGTAGTTATGTCATGGTTCTTTTAAGGCCATTTATAATCATTTCCTTCATAATCAATACTCAATATAATCATAAAGTATGTGACAATCGTAGATCTGTTAATATGCTGACTAGACTGAAGAAGTGAACACTTTGTGTTGTCTGGAAGAGCTATCTGCTCAAGGTTGGAGTCTTCATGTCTGGGTGATTTACGCACGTACACATTCTTATCTGCTAATAAAACCAGCAGGGGGAGCTGTTCCTCTGAGAATCGAGGACGAAGCTAGCAGCAGCCACTCTCCCTTGCTGGGAGAGTCGATGGCGCGGCTAGAGAGCAGCTCCATTCTCCCTTGCTGAAAGAAAGATACTAGTCTCGTTACTTACCGTAAGTAAATGGTTATTGGGTTGAATCTTTGGGGCTTGGTTCTGATTTTCTCTCTTTTACAGTGTCGCAAACCTGACACTCCCAATCAGCTCCCAATGACGGGAAGTGTCGTTCACTTAAAAGAGCCGGTTCTGACAACCGGATCGTTTGCGACCGATACATCACTACGGCCATCAATGCTAAAAGTGGCACACTGGCACTTTTCAATCCCTGTTTTTTCGATGTCTGTTCCACCATTGTGGATCTTGATGTGGATTCCTGTGCTCTCTGTCAGTGGATGAGTTTGGAGGAAAGGAATGAACCCGGAGGCGTTGCCAGGATTACAGCTACTCATGGGACCTAAGTGGCTGTAATCAAGAAAGAATGACAGCATCCTCCCCTCTTACTCATTAACACTAGAAGTCCCGGGATTTTCTTTCCCCTGCTAAAATGCCCAGAGGACAGCCGAAACGCTGTGTGGTTGAAAATTAACAACTCGACTGCCCACCATTTGCCATTTTTCTAACGTAAATGCAGCCAATACCATGCGTTAAGTGCTTGCCTGATTGTCTAACAGTAGAAGTCCCACAGCCCAGTCATTTGTTTTTCCTAATTTCCTTGGCAAAAGGGCTGGATTAGTTTTTTCACCATTCTTCACCAATGTCCTGTAAATTACTCTCTACTCGCTGTCCTCTGAATACAGGCTGCTGCCTTCCGGTCGTCGGTACCAAAGTGCAGGACAAACAGACTCCAAAAGTCATTTCTTCCTGCATCCATTGGTTTTATCAACAGCTTGTTAAGACCAGCTTCCATATTCCACTTGTGCACTTTTTTATGTTTTGATTGTGCTTTGACTGAATTGCGGTGTGTCTCTGCTAGCTGTGAAACAAATTGCCCCTCACGGGGATAATAAAGTTTTTTCTGATTCTGATTCTGAGGAAACTGATGTTGCTTTTATCTCTGTCCCCAAAATCCTGGATGGATACCTGGATGCATCCCATCATAACAGCTTACCTGAAGGTGGGGGGACAGCAACCCTTCACATTAGAGATGCTAATGCCTCGTGAGAATTCATTAGTCAGGTTTCATGACTGCCGGGGAGCATTAGCGTTCCATAGGAGAATGCTGATCCTCCTAGGGCAGAGTTGTCCAAACCGTGCCATGGAGGGCCGAGACACTCCAGGTTTTCTTTCCAACCATCTCTGCAGCAGCTGGTCTCACTAATGAGCTCCTTCTCTCAAATTAAAGGAGGTGTTGATAATTAAAATCACCTGCTTTAGTTACCGGCTGGAAGGAAAACCTGCAGCGTCTCGGCCTGCTGCATGTGCTTCTCAGTCCTAGCGTGCCGTTTCAGGTCCGCGTAGTGTGCACGTATTTCACATTTACATACCCTGCGCAGGGCTTTCCAGTCGTCAACCACGACAGGTTGAAGCCACTCCTTTATGCTGCTCTCCCTCTCCCAGCCGCTTTGTATATGTTTTGCCATATTTCGCGCTCTTTCATTTAAATGTCATCAACGTGTTTCTTCTTACTTCCGAAGCAGAAAGCGACTGCCCCGCTCGGCCTCTGCGGTGCGTGTGTGCGAGGGGGGAGCAGGGGGAACAGATAGGACAAACTATCCAACATTTAAATGACATGTCGAAGGTATCTGCAGACTTGGCAGCCTTTAGTGCCATTGTTGCAGACTGTCCATCATTGTTGCAGCTTGTCTTTATTCTTTTTATTTTAAATTACATTTAATTAAATCATGTGGATTTCCTTTTCAGAAATCCACATGATTGTCCCGTGATCCCCCCCCCCCCCCACACACTTTACTCTCAGAACTCTCAGTTACAAGGTCTGTGTGAGTGTGAGATATAGTTGAGCAGTAAGTCCAGGCTTCTGTGGAGCAGCAGCAATGCATCCAGTCCGTTGGTTTATTGCCTTGCTCCTGACATTTGGCACCTCTGACCTTTGCTCTGCCGGGCCGCTCCACGCTCAATGCAAAGTGGAATGGTATGTCTAGTTATTTGTTTTTTGTAAATTAACATGAGATCTGTTATAAACTGATGTTTTCTCTTAAATATTTCAAAATTCTGCACCAAATGACATCTGAGAAAACTCATAACAGTCATAGAGTTACTAAAACTGTGTTTCAAGTATCAATAATATTTATTATTTGTATGTCTAAAACAGGAGTGGGCAATTCTTTTTTCCATGGGGCCACATGAGAAACAGAAAATATTCTGGAGGGCCGGGCCAAAAGGCTGAACTCAATTCTGCATAATATTAATTGTATTCTTTATATATATATTAAAAAGCAGTAAATAGTATTGTTTTGACAAGCTTGTAAGAGTATATGTTATAACTAAGCAATGAAAAATTGAGGTTGCTTTATAAAAAATGTCATTATTCAATTAAATGTCTCATAACATTGTGAACATTTTACCATTTTTGACTCATTAGTGAACATTTTCAGTCACTCTAAAACACATTTTGAGTTTAATATACTGTTGGAACATTGTGTGAAGGTTCTTAGCATCCTAAAGACATCACAATATTGTATTTGTGCTCATTAAGAAAGATACATCATATTGAACTGTCACTGAATGCAGTTTTAGTCCATGCATGAGGTAAACTTGGATTTTTTTTTTTTTTTTTTTTTTCCAATTAACCTTACACGGGCCGGTCAGAGTCAAACAAAGGGCCATATGCGGCCCTGGGGCCCTACAATGCCCAGGTCTGGTCTAAAACCATTTAAAATGACTGAAGTATTTTAACCTGACTAACAGACTCAGGGACAGTTTTTTTCCCCGAGAGCCTTTAGCGCTCGGAACAACAACCAGCACTAAACGACTTAACTACTCACCATGTGCAATATGTTACAAATTAAGCGCAATGCCGCCGCCTCACCGACCTCATGTGCAATAACTAATGTATGCAAGTACTAAATGCAAAGTACTGGATCATCTCTCTGGATAATCTTTCAATTCGTGTTTTCTTCTACTATTATTTGTATTTAATATTGTACCTAAGCACCAAATGGAGCAGCACTCCTAATCTCATTGTATATCCACTATGCAATGGCAATAAAGGCGTTCTATTCTAACCCTAACCCTATATTATATGTGAATTACTTCCCTCAATTGTATCATTCCATTACTGTGATGAAGGGTGCTGTAGTCATTGTTCTAATTCACCAGTAAATTTTTACTGCATGTGTGTTTTTGGTTTTGTTTGATACATAAATACATAACGCTATAACAACTGTGATAAGGTAGATAGCATAACGAAAAAATTAAATTGTGCAAGAATGGTCCAGCTCTCTAGAGGTCTTTTAAAGGTCACATATTATGAAAAACTCACTTTTCCCATGTTTCTACACTATTTTGGGTCCTTATCACCCCAAAACAGCTAAATAAACAATCCAGTTAATCCTTCGTAGTTTGGGTAGGTCTATAATAACCTCCTGAAACAAGTCTGGAAGAAATATTTGTGCTCTGTGATCTGCTCTAACAGACTGAGCAAGTGTCTGATACTAACCCTAATCTGTATTCCTCTTTATGAATGAACATGAACCACAAGTGACTATGCTGATCTCACAGGTACTTTGGGATACCGTGCAAAGTGGTTTATGAATCCCTCGTCTCACAGATAAAGAAGTGGAGAACCATGGCTGGCTGTACCATGGGGGGTCAGAAGTGCTTGTACAAGGTGTGTGCCCCTTGCAATTCATCCAGTAGTCACATAGTTTAATCCAATAGATTGTGGGACAGCTGATTTAAAATGTCTTGATAAGTTTTCTTTAAAGCATTTTTTCATCTTGAGCTCCATTTATGTAAATTGCAGTGATAGTAAATCCACTAATTTGCCCGACAGTGGAATACTTGCAAAATGTTTATAGGTAATACTGTAAAATATCTTACAGATATTGACAATTACCTCCGCCAAGGAGGTTATGTTTTTAACAGTGATTGTTTATTTGTTTGTTAGCAGGATTACGTAATAACTGCTGGATGTTTTTTGATGACAAAGAAATCTAAAGATGGTTTAACTTAGGTCTCGTTAAATTTTGAGAGCCATCTGGATACCTGTATGTAAAAAAAAAAATATCCCATTTACATATAACTGAGGCTTTTTTCTAAAAATCATATCTTGTAAAATCTGCATTAAATTTACACACAAAAATCACAGTCATAAAGGGGTCTGTTATGCACTATCATGCAAAATGTCCGATCCGGATGAAATTCGGTGCTAAAATAGAGGCCCCCACCCTACATGACTGTGTCAAATTCCATATTTTCCGTTTGACAGAAACCTGGCTGGGTCTGAAGATTACTTGATCTCAAATGAAGCCACGCCTCCCATTTATGTTAACTCTCACATTTCTGGAGACGCCGGCCGAGGAGCTGGAGTTGGAGCCATCTATAACTCGGAACTCCAAATTAACCCGCCATCAAACAGAACTGCCTCGACGAGATGTCTCTCTGATGGTGCTATTGCGAAATTCAAAGTAATACCATCAGCATTAAACTCTTTATCGAGCCTTAACATTACTGAGGAGTCGTGTGGTAACTTTAGCCCCTCCCACATGGATCATCTTGTAGGTGGTGCTGGGGACTTGATGTGCACGACGCTTGACTCCATCGCCCCCTTAAGAATTAAAAAACTAAAACCAAAAAGGAAAGCTCCGTGGTTCCATTCTGAAATTAGATTGTTAAAACAAACATCCCGAAGACTGGAGAGAAGGTGGCGCTCAACTAAATTGGAGGAGTCTTGTTTAATCTGGAAAAACAGCCTGAAAATGTACAGGAAGACGCTCCGCAATGCAAGAGGTGCATATTACTCATCTCTAATAGAAGAGAACAAATCTAATCCGAGGTTTCTCTTTGACACCGTAGCTAGGCTGACACAAAGCACCAGCTCTGTTGACCCTTTTGTTCCGACAGGTCTCAGTAGTG
Organism: Brachionichthys hirsutus; assembly: GCF_040956055.1. Classification (NCBI taxonomy): domain Eukaryota; kingdom Metazoa; phylum Chordata; class Actinopteri; order Lophiiformes; family Brachionichthyidae; genus Brachionichthys; species Brachionichthys hirsutus. Next base: position 2,711,298 of record NC_090910.1, read on the forward strand.
AAGATTTCATGAACTTCTTCAGTACCAAAATCGAATCGATTAGGGACGACATACATCAGCGTCTGCCTTCGTGTGGCATTGACCCCCCCCCTGGCAATGGAAGTAGAGATACGGCTGTCACTCTTGATAGTTACTTGGATAGCTTCACCCCCATTAACCTGCAGCAACTAAGTGTGGCTATTGCCTCATCTAAACCGTGAACCTGTCTCCTAGACCCGGTCTGTCGTTCCCTGCTACTCCTGTAAAGTGCCTTGAGATAACTTTCTGTTGTGATCTGGCGCTATAGAAATAAAATTGAATTGAATTACTTCCAACCTAGTGATATAAACACACCAGCAGCTCATTGCCACCCATTGGTTTGTGATCTTTCCCTCATTGGTTTAATTAGAACTGCTGGTATAGAGATGCTTCACAAATGATGAAATGGTGACATGGGTACAGTTCTCTGCCATGTGTATTCTTATTATTATTTTTAGCAACAATGCTGAGGGTGCACATCTGATTCTAGAAATGTCCCTGCTGAACAAAAGACGACTTTTAGTTTGCTCCTCACATATTGTTAGAGTAGAGTTGTATTTTCATTGTTTCATTGTAGAGTTTTTTAAGATGGCGGTGACCATGAGTGTTTCTCTAGGTAGAGATCCCTTTGTCTCTAGGGGGTAGGGATCTATGTAAATACCTGGGACAACCTACTTTCACCGTGTGAATAAAAAGGCCGTGAGGTTTCGGGGGGGGGGGTTCTTTTGGTCGCAGCCGCTGGGCGAGCAGGGTCCCTCCTTACCGGTAAAGTATCGAGGTTTGTCTGCCTGATTCATTTTGTGTGCGTTTAATTATTTCTTACACAGTGTGTCGGGGAATAACCCCTACACATATACATACAGTTTTATATCATTTGATTTTACAAATTCTTCTCTTTGCAGCTCCAATCTGCCTCCATCCATTTTATAACAGCCAAACACACCACCCCCATTAACAAGTATGTGGATGACATCAACTTCCGTCTGGTCTCCTATCACGTCTTCACCTGCTGTCATGTTTCGGTAGGTTTTTATTTTAATTAATTATCTGATAAAATGTTCTTCTTATTCTTCTTTTATTTATTCTTTTCATGAAAATGTACAACATTACACCTTACACACACCTTCAAGAACATTTCATGATTAGAAAAGAGCAGATAGAAGAATTCAATTCTTATATTTGTCTGCTCCCACCTTTTTTTTCATAATCATTACAAGATGGTCACTGTCCCCCCTCCATCAACCATTCTACAACATCATTTATTACCACAGTCTTACAGTTAATTCCTTCAAAAATCAAGTTTGTATAAAATAAATTGTTTCTTCTTGTTTCTCTTTTTAAATTCCAACATATGTCGACAACTTTTTAAATCATTCTCCTGAGAATTCCACAATTTTACACCAAAAACAGACATGCACATTTGTTTTAAAGTTGTCTGTGCCATTTGATGTTTAAAATCATGTCGTCTACTATGATTTTCATTATCAGAAGTAAACACAAACAACCTTTATAAGTCCTCTGGAAGAATTTTGTTTCTGGCTTTCAACATAAACAACAGTCTGTAATTTAATTTAACACTTTATTAATTTAAATAAAGTTGGCTAATTTATTTTCAAATATTTTTTCTAATATTTTTTGAAAATTGAGATAGAAGTGATATTGGTCTGTAATAAAATTATATTCATCACCAGTTTTAAAAAGAGGAATGACTTTAGCCATTTTCATCATATCTGGAAAGACTCCCATTTTAAAAGAAAGATTAATTATGTCACGAATTGGTTTAATTAACACAATCTATGGTATGCTTTACTATTTTCATTTCAATACCATCACTATCCGTTGATGTCTTACTTTTTAACTTATGAACCACAGATAATAAATCATTTTCAGCCACCTCCACAAAAAACATCGACTGCAAAACCCCATTTCCCCCGTCCAGGCCTCTTTTAACTGTCCATTAACTCTTGGTATTTCCTTTGCCAAGCTAGGTCCTACATTTACAAAAACAAATTTGTTGACAAGCTCCTCACAGCATGAATTTTTATCTGCTATGCATGATGTCATTATCACAGAATAATGCAACAGCCATTGGATGGATGTGCATGCATGGACTTTGGCGATGATCCAGATTAAGATCGGGATCTTTTTAAATAATTGTAACTTTAAGAGTTGCAAAACACATATACAATTAAAGTTAGGATAACATCCCCACTTTTACTTTGACAACTATTCTTCTGGTCTCTAATGCACATATCATATCTTGAGTATTTTCGCTCCTCTTCTTGCTCACTTGCTTGTGCTTCTACCGGTGAACATCAATCTTGCTGCTCTTCCTATTATCACATACATTGAATTTTTGCTGGAATTTTTCTTGTTCAATATTTGTAACTGTGTCTTCATCTGCAGGCCATGTCAGTCTCTGAGACTTGGTATGTTATCAAAGACCATGGCACCAACTACTGCAACCTGTATAACCTTCTGGAAGGTGAGATCAAACAGCAACACAGTGATGAGTTTTTTTCGCCCTTTTACCAGCCACTCATTTTACATTGAATGCTTTATTTGTTTGATTTTACTTAGACTTTAACACTGAGCCGGTGTGTTTTCTTGTTTTCTTAACATGAATGGTTCCTGAATTATATGAGGGCAGCGCAGGAGGTAGCGCTGTTGCCTCACAGCAACAATGTTCCGGGATCTTTTCCTTTCTATATGGAGTTTGTTTAATCTCACTCTGTCTGTGTGGCTTCTCTTCGGTTGCCCTCGCTTCCTCCCACCTTGACATGCAACTTGGGTGAATTGGTCACCCCAAATTGTCCGTATAGTGTGAGCATGCGTGGCAATTCGTCTTTCATGTGGCCCTGCGATGGGCTGATGTACCCGGCCTCATGCTGTTAGCCAGCTGACATGTCAAACGAGGTTTGAGAAGTATTAGACCAGCATACATTTAAGATAAACATGAGGGCTCTCCTCTGCCTTCTTCTGTTCTTCTCCTCTGTTGGGCCTGACACCGACCCAGTTTTACATTTTTAAATACATAAAAGAATCAGATATACGTTTGTTTATTGTATCAAGACTTTGATTTTGTGAGGAACTTCTATTTAAAATTATGAAATGTTCTAGTGAAAATTATGACCTTTGGGCTGTTAGGTTCGGTTTCAATCCAGTTATAAACAAGATTAGAAAACAACAAGTGCCCGAACTGAACTCAAAACACACTCAACAGCCCACAGAAAGCTCTTCCTGCAACCACATGAGCTACTGCAAATGCCATCAGAATAACCCCTGTGATAAGAGTTTGTGACATCAAGACATGTTTTCATCTGATATGATATGTGATATGCTGCACTCCATTCGTTTGTAGCAGAGCCGGCCCTAGCCATTTTGGTGCCCTAGGCGAGATTATGATTTTGCGCCCCCCCCCCCCCCCCCCCCCATACACGGCAAACATTATATATATAAAACATTAATAACAACAGCCATATGATGGACCTTAAAAGTTTAATTATTCTTCAAAACAACTAGCACACGCTATACAATACAAATAATAATTAAATAATAATAATAATAAAATAAATAAATAAACAGAAATAAAACAGGGTTACTGTTCAGATTAAGAGGAAATTAAAAGTCCTGACAGCTTCCACACAAACAATGCAAAACAGATACAGAGCAAATAATTTTGATTCCTGGCTCCGGCACAAGTGTCCACTGTTGTTGTGTCCTTGGGCAAGACACTTCACCCACATTGCCTGTGTGAATGTAGTGAGCGAGTGAAAGTCGGTGGTGGTCAGTAGGGCAAATTGGGAGCCTCGCTCCTGCCCGTCTGCCCCAGGGCAGATGTGTCTACAAAAGTAGCTTCACCACCACCAAGTATGGAGTGAATGAATAATGCACAATGTAAAGCTTCTTTGGGTGCCTTGAAAAGCACTATATAAATCTTTATTATTATTATTATTATTTAGCTGATGTGGCAGTAGTATAAAATAGTACACAGCATTATCATGCAGTATAATGACCAGTACTGTGCACGTTGAAGATGAAGATAAATACTTCATGCCTGTTTGCCCTGTCATTTTGTGTTTGAACAGGAAGTGGTCTAACTGAAGCCAGAGGTTATCGAGAGGTCACCAGTGACTTCCTGTGTACACAGCGCTCCTCAGCCAACTGCTCAGTCTACTGACCTGATATGCTGCATTGAGCAGAAATAACCACACAAAATCACAACAGGCCAAGAATAAACCATGTGCCATCTTTAAAACTTGTATTTGCCTTTTTTTTCATGGCTATAAAACTTGTCTGGGCAGACTGTAATAAAATCAACATTACAATACATACATTTCTTAATTCTTTCAGTGCCAGCCATTTTCAGCTCAGCTATATGCTGAGAGCCCCTGTTTTCGCACATTTTGCATTATTTTCAAGCCCGACAGTATATTTTGAACTATGACTATGCAAACACCGAACCTATCAAATGATAGATTAAAGTCTCTACTTCCTACCATTTTTGGTTCTGGAGTTATAGGCCAGAATTCAATGTGAGGGTTGGCAGTGAATGTCTTGGTTTAGATCGGGGGAAGGGTTATTCCCCCTTCCTAAAGTAAAAAATCGTTGATTTCTCCATCCCGTACTGCAGCAAGATCCGAGACATGAATGCCATTTTTATATTTGGCGAATATTTCTTTCTTTAATTAAACAGTTGTTCTCTCTACTTTCCTCTTTTCTTTTCCAGTAGTATTACTGCTGCCTTTCTTTGGATCCATGACTAAGAGCTAAAGAGAGCAATCAATTATGATAGCAAGCAACTGTTACTGCCCCTAGTCCCCCGATCACTACTGGCACCACTGTTGCCTTCACTCCCCACATTTTCTCAGCTCTTCCTTCCTCGAGCTTTTCATGTTCTTAATTCCTGATGCTGCTATCACTTGGGATTGCTACATCTACCACTACCGCCGTATTCTGAATATAATATATAATAATAATTATATATATATATAATTCTACAAAGGGGGGCGGCACGGTGGCTCAGTGTTGCTGTTGCGTCACAGCAAGAAGGTTCCGAGTTCATTTCCTTTCTGTGTGGTAGTGTTGTAATTTTTTACGGTCTTGGACAGGGTGGACTCTGGATTTTTTTTGTTCGACACCGGCCGAGACCAGACCAGCACTGCCACAATCTACCACTGTAAACAGTATAACAGGAATCAGTTGTGTAATATATATCACTTTATTATAACAACAGATAATAAAAAAATACTGTATAATGAGTTATGGGCATAAAAGTATAAAGGTAAGTAAAATTTGAAATCTATGTCCCCAGTGAACAATAAGAGGATCACCCACGAAGTTGAAACAATGAGCAAATAGGCTGAAAGCACCAGAAAACACAACAAAAAAACACATTAACAAGAAAAACAAATTCTTGCAGAAAGTTTGTAAAAGACAATAAAGGTATTATTGTTGCAGTAAGGGTAAATAGAAACAATATGCTTTACTCTATTTTATTGATTATTGACAAAGATATTTGTAAGTCTGACACACTTGCTGTAAAATGTAAGAAGTGATTTCTGTGCAGCTTCAGTAATGCCGTCCTTGATATCAATGAAACGAACAGCATATGTTTGATTTGGAATCACATGAGATGGAAGGAGTAAAAGGGATTCGTGTACTCTTGCATGGAATTTAAAATGATGACCAAAGAAACAGACCTTGGACAACATAAACTTTGACTGCTGTTCTGTAAACATTTAGATATATTCTTACAGGATCATCGGAAAAGACATCACAGTACAATTTAATGTTTTTTATTAGGTGTAAAATATTAAATATTCAAGGGAGTTTAGTGTTAGGTGCTGAATCAGGTCGGTCAGGTTCATTAAATTACAAGATCCAGACCAAAAGATTTTTCAGAATCATTGCAAGCAACAGCCATCACTGAGAGAACCTTCATAATTTCTTCGGGCTGAAATTTCAGCCGCTGTAGGTTGCTTCTATTGAGAGGTCCGCTCTGTGTAGAGCACGGGTGGGCAATTTTTCCCATGGGGCCACATGAGAAACAGAAAATATTCTGGAGGGCCTGGCCAAAAGGCTGAACTCAATTCTGCATAATATTATTTGTATTTCTTTATAGAAAGGCAGTAAATAGCATTGTTTTGACAAGCTTGTAAGAATGTTATAATTAAGCAATGAAAAATTGAGGTTGCCTTACAAAAAATGTATTTATTCAATTAAATTTCTCAAAACAATGGTAAAATAAATGTGAACGTTTTACCATTTGTGACTCATATTCGTGAACATTTTCGCTCACATTTACTCTAAAACACGTTGTTGAGTTTAATATACTGTTGGAAAGTTGTGTGAAGGTCACAGAAACATCATATTGAACTGTCACTGAATGCAGTTTTAGTCCATGCATGAGGTAAAATTAGAAAATGTGTTTATTTTATAATTTCCAATTAACCTTACAGGGCCGGTCAGAGTCAACCAAAGGGCCGTATGCGGCCCTGGGGCCATACAATGCCCAGGTCTTGTGTAGAGGCTAATTGTGCATGTCTTTTTTTTTCTGCATAGTTGCCCCTCATTATCTACAAAGTTTTTCTGGCACTCTCTGCTACATTTCTCATATTGTCATCAAAACATTTATATAATTCCTCACAGTCTTCTTCATTTTATGTAGCAGCTTCCCATTCTTGGTCATCATTAATTAGGGTATGGCTCATTGAACTTCTTCTTTTCTTATAAGGCTTATAAGAATCCTGACTTTTTACATGCTTCCCCACAGATCATAATATAATGCTTTTTCTTCCTTGAGAACATCCAGCTCGTCTGTCCATGCCATCTAATCCAAGTGATGACTGTCTGGAGGACTTTACATTCATGACGCTGTTGGGGCGAGACATGGCAACTCTATATATGGACTGTTGAGATCCAGGACAACAGAGAACACTGCATGGCTATTGTCCTCGTAGGGCCGGAGCTCAGTGATGCATCATTGTTCCACGTAGAGAGACTCTGAGTTCAGAGCAGAGCAGATACTGCTCCTCCAACAGTCTGTGCATCCTCTAATTAAAAACAGAGAATTATAATTAGAACACATCCAGTAAAACAAATCACCTTACTTAATTTATGCAGAACAGAAACGTTAAGAGGATTGGGATTAACAAAAATTAAGTGATTTGTTGAATTTAAAAGTGATTTGAGTCACAGCTCAAAATCATCAATACATATTTAAAGGATGTGGTCTCAAAGGTGGAAGTAACAAAAACTGTTAAAATGGGTTCTGATGTCAAGTACATTGTACATTTTACTTGACAATGTACCTTGCTGCCATTAGCGCCTATAAACAATAATTCTGTTTATCAGCGGGGGGCTAGCGGGAGGTCTGGCTCCTATTAATACCAGACTTCTACGCTACCATGATGACAGTGGCAGCAATACTGTTTTTAGATGCGCAATTAGTGTTTATTGCATGAGAAAAAGACAAGAAGAGATGGAGATTCAATTAAATAAAATGTTATTTCTATAGCGCCAGATCACAACAGAAAGTTATCTCGAGGCACTTTACAGGAGTAGCAGGGAAAGACCTGCAAGGAAGACCGAACAAAACTTGACCCACAAGCCCAAGCACTTTTGCAACGGAGGCAAGGAAAAACTTCCCTGTTGGTCAGCAAATATCACCTGAACGAGCGTTGGCACTAATCTGTCAAAACATTTGTATCATAAAACCTACCAGGTTCCATTGGAATCTGAAGCAGCGTGTTTCCACCATCATCTTGAGTTGAGTGCTTCGTGCTGGCAGTTTGTTGCGAAATGTGGATATGTTTAGCAAATCGAATTACAGCATACAACTCCTACATTAATGCCACCTTTTAATTCACATGTATTTTCATCACAGTAAATTTGGTCATATTTTTTTGTTACTTCCACCCCTCATATTTCTTTTTCAAACTATTCTTCATATACTCTAAAAAGGCTAATCGGATCTGATTGTGAATTTGTTATTCTGTTAAAACGTTTTCCTGCTCACATTGGAAAGATGGCAAAGTACAACCACAAGTTTCACCACAGGGCCAACATAGAAAAACAAACACACTCTGGAATGGAGGAACCCATGTAGAAAAGTTCTCAGTGGATTGGTACCAAGGACCTTCTTGCCATGTGGCTACAGCACTACCATGTCCCTGATATATAATCAAATGAGGATAATTATAATGCAGTTTATGAATGAATGCTCTGGTGAGTGTACTTTACCATTTTCAATCTATCATCATAGAGGTGAGCAAGTCCATTCAACTGCATTTTCAACTCTCCAGCCTCTTGTTTCACTGCTCGTCTCAGCTCCTCGATGTCCCAAAGTGCCTCCCTAAACACACACACACAAACAATGATTGTCATGTTCATGTTTTTTCTTGTTGTATTTTTTGCTTTCATGCCCTGCCTTTATTTGTTTCATTGTTCAGGCTTGAAGAAGCCAACAGGACAACATTGTCCGCAAAAAGCAAATATGAAATCCTGTGGTCCCCAAACCAGACCTCCTCTGGCCCCTTGCTGCGCCTAGAAATTCAGTCCAAAAAGATTATGAAAAGGACTGGTGATAAAGGGCAGCCCTGCCAGAGTCCACATGCAAGTGGAATAGGTTTGATTTACTGCCAGCACTTGAACCATGCTCTGACTTTGGTCATACGTCTTCTCCAAATCCACAAAACACATGTGAGCGAAGTCCCAAGAACCTTTGAGCACCTGATGGAGGGCGTAGAGTTAGTCCAATGTTCCACAACCGGGACAAAAACCACATCGTTCCTCCTGCAGCTGAGGTTTGACTATTGGTCTGATCCTCTTCTCCAGCACCCTGGAATAAACTTTCCACGGGAGGCTGAGGAGTGTGATCCACCTGTAGTTGGAGCACACCCTCTGTTCCCCCTTTCTTGAAAAGATCAACAATGGACCCTTCCCCTATGGTTCGCTCGGCGGATGGTGAGTCCACCGGAGGTCGGACCCACGTCAACCTTGCGGGCTGAGAAAGCCACAAGGCACCCACCTGCAAGCCCCGACCCCAGACCTGGCTCCAGGGTGGAGCCCCGGTTATACCATACCGGGCAACATCACAGTCCTTGATTTTAATTCTTTCATCTGGGTTTTCGAACTTTGTCATGAGACCCCAGGTGGATCAACTCCTGCACCACAAAGCTAAGGTGGCAGTTCAAGGGCGAGTAACACTATGAATAACTAATAAAACACTGAATAATGACTGTACTTAGATCTAATTTGTTCTTATTTATTTGCCTCAGCAGGTGAGAGAGAGTTCAACCATAATATGCCATGCTGTCCATCATCTAAGAATCATAATGTCAGGATCCTAGTGTTTGTTTGCTTTTGTTTTCTCCCCTTGGTGTGTGTTGGTCTGGAGCTGGGTGGAGCCGGAGTCACCACTCACCGGCACCCCTGCCAGCCATCAGCAATCAAGCCACCTTCACTCCACTCTGGATATAACACTGGCCCAGTTCACAACTCATCGCCAGATTGCTAGTGATGTTTCCTACCTTCAAGCGTTCCAAATTGCTCTACCATGTTTTGACCCTGTCTGATTCCTGGATTCTGTCTCTTTGCCTGCCCCTTGGGATCTGTCGATTCGTATTACCTGGTTTGTGACCTCTGCCTGATATTTGGAACTGCCTCATTGCTTGCCCCTATCAAAGAGAGAATGCTACGAGCACTAGGACGTAACTGCTAAGGAAGGACAGAGAGTTCCAGCGAGTGGATAGCACAAATGGATGTGAATGGCCCAGATCTTTCACTGACATTGGACACGGGGGTGCAGCTAAATATCTTGCCAATGAAATACTTTTATAAAGTGAAGAAAAAAAGGGGTTAAATCTCTCCATGTCAAATTTGAACTTTTAGTTTTGACAGTGGCCTGTGATTGGATTTAAATGTAAGTGGTTGTTTTGATATGAAATAAAATTCCAAGCTCTTGGTCACTATCGCAATCGTCACTTGCTCCGGTTATTGATCACGGATGTAAATGTTTTTGAATGGAGAGGATGAATTGGTTGATTGGCTTCCCCTGAAACAGCAATTGTTTTTTAACAAAGTGAATGATTGAATGAATGAATGCATCCATCCATCCAAACAGAAATTACCTGTCCTGGTCAGAGAGAATGATGTAAGCCGCATTCTGGTCTTCAGACACCTGCTCCTCCATACTGGCAAATACAGAGCTAAACTGCTGCAGACACAATATCAGCTCCTCCAAATCCCCCATAGAGCTCTGTGAAAAACATCAAAGTAAGTGACCATGTAAGTAATGTACAATATATTATATATGCATATCACATCTTTAACACTTTCAGTCAAACATAGAGGATTTTTAGGTGCATGTGTCTTTGTGCATTCTTCCTGTGTAGTAGTTGTACTACTACTATGCCTACTACTACTACTACTACTACAAATAATAATTTTAATAATTACTTTCTTTTCAGTGCACATGTGCCGAGACGTATAGCAGCCTGTAACAGCGACTTTTGTGAAAGTAATTTTTCAGTAATTGGTGTTCTGGTCCAGAGTTTGCGCAGTGTATTAGCAGCAGTAAAACTAATATAATCATGCAGTGCAAAGAGAACAGTGGAAGTTACCGGTTGTAAAATGTTCATGAGTCTGAGACAGAACTTTTGATTGTTCTTGGGTCTGATTCAGTATTATTCAGTGTTCATGAGTCTCATAGGAGCGGGGAAGAAGCTGTTCTTGTTGTGGGAAGGGAGAGGGTCAAAGAGTCCGTGTCCAGGGTCAGAAGGGTCGGCTGTGATCCGACCTGCACGCCTCCGAGTCCTGGAGACATACAGGTCCTGGAGGGATGGCAGCTTGCAGCCGATCACCTTCTCCGCAGCACGTACAATGCGCTGCAGTCTGTGTCTGAGGTGAGGATGGACTCAACGATGGAGATGTAGCTCGTTGAAGCTTGCTAAACCTGTAGCAAGCACGACTAAGATCTGGACTAGTGAGGCTGTTGAGGAGTTCCCGCTCCCTGGGACGTATTCAGGGCTGCTACAGACAACCTGGATGAGTACACAAACACTGTGACTTCATGGATCAGCTACAATGAGGAGCGCATTGTACCAACGAGCACCAGGGTGAGTTATGCTAATGACAAACTCTGGTTTACCTCGAAGCTCAGCCAGATTAGACGAGAGAAAGAGGCAGCACGCATGAGCGGTGACAAGGACAGATACAGGGAAGTGAAGTACAGGTTTAGCAGGTAGCTGAAGAATGCTAAATCAGCATATTCACGGAGACTCCAGCAGCAGTTCTCTGCTAATGACCCTGCAGTATGGAGGGGACTGAGGGTCATAACCAACTATAAGCCCAAAGCCCCCAGAGATCTGAATGCACATGCTGCTTCGATCATGCTTGTCGATAACACAATCTTCAAAGATGAGAAACATGGTCCCGATGTCATCTTTGTGCTCTCCGATGTCCAACTTGGACCAAGTACAATGGCTAGACGGGCGTCATCTGTGTCGGAGAACCTAACGGAGCAACTGGATCTTGCTAATATCATTAGTTGAGCTGTGCTGGCGCTGTTTATCGACTCGTCACACTGGATGCTAAACCACCTGCCTGGCCAGCAACAACACACTTTTCCATCAGAAAACAAAGTTCAAAACATCATGGATGCATCCTCGCTCCAAACTGTGGCATCTCATCGACTATGTCATTGTCCGCTCCAGAGACCACCGTGATGTCATCAACACCAGAGCAATGACCAGTGCAGATGACTGCTGGACTGACCACTGCCTTATTCACTTCATAATGTCTATCCGCTTAATGCGGAAAAGGAGGATGCAGAAAAGGCAGAGCTAAACCTCGAGCTGCTGGATGATACCACCTACCAACAACAGCTGCAGGATGCTCTTGGCGCTGCCTTGCCCAAACAGTATCCGGAGGATACTGAAACACACTGGAGCACACTTTCCACTGCCATCATGAACTCCTGCAAAAACATCCTCATTCACAAAAAGCGGAGACATCAAGACTAGTATGATGAGAATGACACAGAAATTCAACAACCCATTGACATCAAGCGGCAAACTTTCATAACCTGACAGAATAACATTCTCTGCAATGTTAAAAGAGCAGCCCATGCTAAACAAAGGCATCTGTCCAAACGCTAGTTAGGAAACTGAAGAACCAGTGGTGGACAACAAAGGCTCTGGAGATTCAACAACTTGCTGACTCTGGAGATATGATTCTTCGATGCCACAAAAGCGGTATATGGCCCCAGCTACCGCTGCCTGACCCCTCTTCGCTCTATAGATGGGCTTATGCTGCTGAAGGACAAGGAGGCAATCGCAAAAAGGTGGAAAAAGCATTCTGAGGATCTCTTAAACAGGGACACAATTCCCGAGATGGAGGCTCTTAACATACTCCCTCAACAGCCCATAATTGAAAGCAAGGGAGAACCACTTAGCCTGGATGAGGTGCAGGATGCCATTAGGAAGATGAGAAACAACAAGGCTGCTGGGCCAGACAGCATCCCAGCATAAGTCCTGAAGAAAGGCGGACCAATCATCTTAAACACATCCATGCCCTGCTTCTCAAAATATGGGAAGAAGAGAACATCTCTGCACAGCTTAGGGATGCCTTAATTGTCTCCATATTCAAGAGGGGAGACAAGGCGTGAATTACCGTGGCATCTCCTGTCCACCAGAGGGAAAGCCCTTGCTCGGGTCTTGGCCGACAGACTCACCCCCTGTCAGAAAGCATCCTTCCTGAGTCTAAGAGTGGATTTCGCCGAAGCAGGGGCACCACAGACATGATTTTCATCACTCGACAACTGCAAGGAAAATGCCGTGAACAAGATCAACCATTATACATGGCCTTCATAGACCTCACCAAAGCCTTTGACTCAGTAAACCGTCAGGCCCTTTGGCTGGTTCTGGCAAAGATTGGCTGCCCTGACAAACACATCCGGGTACTGAGACTGCTGCATGACAATATGTCAGCCACGGTACTCAGTGGCAGTGGGCACGAAACGGAACCCTTCAGGGTTGTCAGGGGAGTCAAGCAGGGATGTGTCATTGCTCCATCATTATTCTCCATCTTTGTTGCTACTATACTCCATCTCATAAGTGAACATCTGCCACAGGGAGTCTACAATTATGTACAGAACCAACGGTAAACTCCCCAACATTAACGAATTTAGGGCTAAAGGTCGAACCACCACCACTTTCATCATGGAGCTGCAGAAAGAAGAGGTTTAAGGATAACATCAAGACAAACATGAAGAAGTGCCACATAGACCTTAAATCTTGGGAAGACATGGCAACAGCAAGGGCAACCTGGAGAAACCTTGTTTGTGAGGGTGCTGCATAGTACAACAATGACCTCCGCCATGCCGCACAAGAGAAGCGCAGGATCAGGAAGGAGAGAGTAACCACCAAACAGGTCCAACCCAAACCCACATTGGGTCCAGAATTGGCCTATAAGCCCACCTGAAGACCCACAAAGACCAAGAAGGAGGACAGTCATGCTCGACTACGAGAGACCGCCAATGAGTATAGTCGTATAGTATAGTAGTATACTAGGATTGCTAGAATTAAACATATTTATTTTAGAGGTTTAACATTTCAGTAAAAGTAAAGGACAATAATTACTTGTCTTTCCTGTACTTTGAATTACCAGTTATTTTAAGTGATATTTATGGATGTAATGAATTACCGGTAGGGTAAATGAAAGAAAGAAAACACAAGCATTAAGGATCGCATCTACACAGGCTCCACACGCAAATGAGATACTCATATGCTAATTTGATAACAAGGAGAGATGTTAACCAGCTCAACAGCGTTGGCCATCCGGCTAAAGGGACACGAGGAGGTAGAGGGTGGGAGACCAAACAAGATGTTCTCCACTGAACCACAGTCTGATCTTTACTCTCGATACCTTAGACATTTTGTATGATTGACCAGCTAATTATTTTTGCCTTCCCTCGTCGAGAACGAAGCGTGTAGGTGGTGGTTTGCTTCTTGTGCTGTGGATAGGACAGGCAAACTCATGTTTGTCTGTCTATGTGTGGATATATCTCCACCAACCAGAGATAGGTAGGTAGGTGATAGACAGACAGACATTTCTGTAAATAAATTAAAATAAGAATACACTACTGAGAGTGTAGTATTACTTACAGGGACGCTTCCCAGATACTGTTGTTTCCTACAGCACTGAGTAGAACTGGTACAATGATGGTCAGAGTCACTGGTGCAATTACATGCCACAGTTGCAGGTTGGCTGCCCTTCCAAAGCATCTCGTCATGTTCAGTTCCATTCCGGTCAGCCTCCTTATCGGGTGTCAGCCCTTCATTTCCAGAGCCCTTATCCACACCACGGCTGTTTCTGACCACCCCACAGAAACTGTGAGGCGACTCCCACTCATTAGGCAGCAGAAGGGTGGATGGATATGAAGAAAATGTAAGTGTGGTTGCTTGTGCCAATTCTGATGCACCTTTGGATACAGTTACTCTGTTTTGCCATGTATGAGAAGTAGCATGTGAATAGGTCTTGGCGAGATTGTAATGTTGAAGCTGAAAGTCTGTCCATGACTGCACTGCACAGAAAGGTGTCGATTTGTCCAACTGGAGAGTAGTAGAGAGAAGGGTGCATTTTGAGTCTGTCGTGTAGGGAATATCCTTTCTGTGGACAATATGAGATGATAGGGATGGAGACATCTGGACAGAATTGAGGTCTGGAGCTGCAGAGGGAGATCGGGACAGGGCTGGACTCAAGTAAGAGGTCTTATCTGAGGAAGCAGTCTGGTTAGTGCCCATTGTTGTTGAAGATGAGACAGGAAAAGACATCACATGGGTTGTCGAAAAACTAACAGAAGTTGGCCTTACATACCACAAAGAATTCCCCGGGGAACTATTTGATGCTTCAAGGTTGTGTTCAGGGACAGGGATTGAATCGCAGACTTCAATAGGTTCAGCCCAATAGACGAGCCTTTCGGTATCAATCTGCTGAAAAATTGCCTCCACCGCTCCATTTTCACCATCTGAACCATCCAGGACGAATTTGACATCACAGATGTCAGATGCATTATCTAAACTCTCAATCTCAGTTAGATCGTCTAAGATCCTGTCCTCACAATTATTTTCCGTTATGAGCTGGGCCTCTGGAACATCATTATGTAAAACGAGAAGCGATTCATTTTCCGGTCTGTTTGTTGTCATTTGACATAGTTTTCTTAACTCGGGGGGTTCCACTGGATGCTCATGGAAACTACACATGGTGGCCTGTGGCTCTTCTTCTGTCGAGTAATCTACACCAATGAGTGATATACAGCTTTCTGATGGAGTGGTAGAGTCCTTTTCATGTGAACTGCAAACATCCCCCTCTTTGGTTTGAACATTGTCACCATCTTTGTGACCCTTGACCCCTCCTTTGACATTAACCTGAAACGTATCTTTCAAAAAGCACTGATTACCTTGAACATTGGAGGCTATAGATGAGTTTGTGGCATCATCAAGTTGGGAGATTGACTGCTCTGTTCGGTCTGAAATTATTTTTACCTTTATTCGACTATCCTGATCATGCAATTCTGATGAAAATGAATGATAAACTGGAATGAAATCCTTTTGAGACAGGCAGGAGCGAGACAGGGGTGTTTCTTCCACGCTCGCTTGCTTATCAGTAGGTGGATCAGACAGATCGCTCTCACCTGATATTGGGATGAAAGGATTATTTTGACTGTTCTCTGGACTCTGTGAGACCGATTCAAATTCTGGAGGAAATACTAAAGGTGATAGACAATTAGACAAATTGCCGTCAGAGCCACAGCAGGTAGCGGGGTTGGGGGGTGAATGCGATGAGGGATTTTCATCATCAGTTTCTGTCCACCTTTCCATGAATGAGGAAGTTTGAATTGGGCATGTTGTCGGGGAAAATATTGCAGGAGATGGTCGAGTTGGAAGTTGAAAGCGAGTTACATTCTGTGGGAAGGAGGCGCAAAAAGGAGGTGAAGATTGACCATTATCAGGTGGCTTCTCTATCTTTGACTTTGGCTGGTAAGGAGATTTGACGTCACCAGGACATGACACCGATGACGAGAACAGGAGCAAAAGAGATCTTGGTTTCTCACTGCTCTTCCCTGACAGGTCAACCAGAGCCTGCAATCAAAAGGATCAAACAGATAGATTATACAGGCCGTTAAATTAAACATGGATGTGTTTGTGTGTGCGTGTGACGTGCAGTCAGAGAAGGCAGGTGAGGTTGTGTGTAAAGTCTCAGACAATAGTATCATTTTATAATGCTGTGTTGGAGACTTGCCTTATCTATTTTGACGATACATTCCTTGCTGGCTATGATAGGAGGACCTTTGCTATTGAGACAAGGTCTGACTGCTCCTTCCGTGACGACACCAGTAGCCATGTGAGACCGGAAATTAGGATCTGGATCAGCTCCTTGGTCCTCTTTCAGAGCACTCAGAAAAAACGTCTCAAGTTTCTCTCCTTTGAAGAGGACTATTTCTTCTCTAAGGCTGGGCGGATGTTGCAGTGAATCAGATGCAGCACAGCGAGGAGAGGCTAAAGCAGGTCTGGTCGAGTTTGGGATATTGTGGCGAATGTGGCTAACTGACATCTTTGACGCTCTTCTGAACAGCATGGCAATATGCCTTCTCCTCTCCTGGGCATTGGGAAGCCGGTCTTTCCCCTGGGGAGCTTTGATAGGGGAGCAGGAAACAACCCCCATCAAAGAGGTGAATGCTGTCGTTACTTGCTGGAAAACCTCAAGCTGTCTAAAACGACCTAAAAACAACAGAGAAGACAAAGAGTTGAAAAAGATTCATTGATCTGGGAGAAGTTCTCCCGGGGGTGGGAGTTGAAGACCGCACTGACAGAGAGCTCTGCTCGACATTCCCAGCAGACCCTCAAAACATGCTTGGGCCTGCCGAGTCTGCCAACTCCAACTCACCACCAGGTAGTGATCAGTTGACAGCTCTGCCCATCTCTTCACCCGAGTGTCCAAGACATGCGGCCGGAGGTCCGATGACACGGCAATAAAGGTGATCATTGACCTCCGGCCGTGGGTGTTGTAAAATGAGACATGAGAATTGTCATCGTTGGAGCCACCACTGAGAGAATACACACATTGTGGTATACCATTTGTTTTTTGGCTTTTTTTTCCTTTTTTTACATGGATACAATTTATCACTCTAAATGGTAAATGGACTTTCTACACCTTTCTAAAAGTTGCAAGGTGCTGCCAGGCCCCATGGGAGCAATCTGGGGTTCAGTGTCTTGCCCAAGGACAGTCAAAGCTGGGATTTGAACCACCTACCCACGGACCACCGGACTACCCACTCTACCAACTGAGCCACGGCCGCCACCAACCGTGCCGAACGTTAGACTTACTGCTGACATGTGGATTTTCAATGTCAAAACGGTTCCTCTGGGCCTCCAGAAACACCTGGAGGTCTATTCCCCTCGCCTGAGATGGACGATTGATGAATCGAACTGGAATGCGTCCAGAGAGCTCATGTTCATCAGTGCCAAAGCCCAGGTCCAGGAGAACCTCCTCTGGGTCCTCATTCCACAGTTTGGTCATGTCCATCACTCTGCCAGCAAGAGAAGCATATAGAATTGAATAGACAGCATCTAACCTGAGTGATGCAGAGTGATCTGCAGCTCCCGAGCAGAGCGCTTCTTAACCACAATTTGCATGCAGTTTGAATGGGCTGACGTCACTGCAGGGCTGGGCAAGAATACAATTATCTTCTTTATAGCAGACGTCAGAGTAAAGCCTTTGATTAAACATAAACTTCATATTTTAATCGGAATATTTTATTTTTAACAAAATAGTTTTCGAGAAGGTTATCTGAAAATATGACACTCCTCAACCAATGATTATTCCTAGCAACAACAGGACACACACCAGCGATGGGCAGCAGCGACTGTAAATCTGCCTTTCCTTTGTAACTAATCTCCTTTCTAAGATATTACATGCACCATCAGCATTAAGTATCTAGTCCGCATCTTAGCCTTCACTGAAAACTACTACAAATTGCTCCGAGTCAAACAGACATTGTACTCACCGCAATGTGCCTCTGAATCACTCAAGGAAGGTCACAACGTCAAGTCAGCAGAGAAAAAGGCAACAAAGACCTCTTTAAGGTCCAAACAGGAGGATGGCCATTGATCATACCTGGAGGTTCCTGCAGTGGCTCATGATTTGCATCTTCGCTGCAAACTCAGGTCACATGTTGATAGAATGAGGCAGAGCAAGGAAGAAAAACAACAACATCATGGGAGGTAACGCCCACACATGCAGAACTTTCAGTTATCGAGCTCCCTGATTGGTTCGTGAGACAGACACCATCTCTATGTTCAAGAGTAGACTAAAGACTTTCCTTTTTAACAAAGCTGATAGTTAATCAATACAAATAATCAATATGCTGTCATAGGCCAGCACTGGTGGCTTAACATCATGACACACTGAGCTCCTCCCTCTTTATCTGGTTATTCATGTTATAAATATATGTGAGTAATCTCTCTCTCTCCCCTGTAGTCTTGTGCTCTCTCTCCCTCTGTTTGTCCCTCTTTCTGTCTCTGTCTGCAGGTCCTTCTGTCCGTGGTGCTGCAGGACCTGGACCTGTGTCCCTCACCGCTGATGTCCACGTCGCTAGCATTAGCATTTATAGTTTTATACATTTTGTTTTTGTCTGCTGCTGGTCTGTCTCTCTATCACTTCCCTATCCAACTCCTTGTTTTTGACTCTCCTCCTACCTGTCATTCTCTCTCTCTCTCTCTCTCTCTCAACCCAGCCGATCAGACAGATGGCCGTCCACCACGAGCCTAGGTTCTGTCCAAGGTTTCTGCCTGTTAAAGGCAAGTTTTTCCTTGCCTCCGTTGCCAAAGTGCTTGCTATTGTGGGTCAAGTTGGGTTGACCCCTTTTATTAAAGGCTTAAGAAAACCAGTAATCATCAATGTCTGGCCGGCGTTTAGCTAGACACACAATTTGCAGAGAATGCAAATTGATAAAGAGTGTTGCACGGAGAACAATCAAAATTGGCCAATAGCCATGCAGATTGTCTGATCATAGGGATGTTTGAGCAAACAGTTGGTTTGGGGTTATGTAAGAAGGTCCCAATAAAGAGCTCCAAGTTCAGTTATTATTCTTTGTTTTATTAGTCGTTATATGTGACGTAAACCTAATATTTACGTCTCTGTTACAAACTAACATCACTGTGCTGGGTAGCCATGTCACCGATCCATCATAGTGGCTACTGACAGCTGCAGCTAGCGTTAGCCTCCTAGGGAGGTGTGGTTCCCATGAAAAAAAACACACAAAACCAAAAATAAACTAATAAGAAAAACACTTGGAATGAATATATTGCTTTCTCCAGCACAAACAATGAAATTAAGAGGTCTGTGACATCACAGACAGGTAGTCCGCGGCCGTTTCCATGGAAACGGCAGTGCGGTAGCCGGATGTCCCAGCACAGGATGCTTACATGTCGCTGAGTGTTGTGCTACAAAGGACTAACACTGCACTCCACTATAAGAGATGGCTATTATGTTTACACACACACACACACACACACACTTTTAACAATTATAAAGTGTGGCTTAAAAGTAAAATATATTACTTTTGAAAAGAATGCAACATGAAACAGCGCCATACTACGACTACAACTCATTTAAATTGCAGTAATAATAAGTAATGATACATTTGTTACAATATATATCTAGAAAAGTTGCTGTATCGTGCCTCTTCTTATGAAACTGCAATTCCAATCAACAGTGCCACCAGGAATATCATGTTTCCCAGGAAGAACAGCACAATCAGGAAGATAGCGATTGTTGTCTGACAAGACAAAAAAATATGTTTTAGAAGTCCCAGCAAGGTATTGTCATTTTATTTAAATAATGTTAGCCTTTCTTGTCTCACCATTTTTGATCCCAGACTATCTGAAATCCAAAGAAAGATAAATATCAAAGCTGCTGCAGGAAACAAACAACAAAGACATAATTTTCATTACATTAAAGTGGGCACAATGGCTCCTTTGATAATAAAGGTTGCCGGTCCCTGATCTAAACCATGCACTTGCCTCTTGGTCCTAGTCCCAACTAAACTGAAGTCTTTCGCTCATTTAGTATCAAATTGCTAAATATAATTAATCTTTCCATACTGACTATGTGACCCAGTTCTTTTTTATACAGCAGTAATTAAACCTCTTCTCAAAAACCCAACAGCCTCTTCTGCCCACTCAAAGTCTGTCTCACCTCTTCCCTGAAAGCCACACAACACTCTTCGTTCTTCAGCCTCCACTTTGTCCTCTGTTCTACCTTAGTCCTCTTCCTCTTCTTCACCACTAGAGTCATCTTCCTCACCACCAGCCTTTGCTGGCTGGATACACTCTCTCCCACCACGACCTTACAGTCACCAACCTCCTTTAAACTGTGTCGTCCACCTGTGTGCTCCTCCCTCCTCTCTTGTAGGTTACCCTATGTTCTAGTCTCTTCTGTAAATAAGTGTTAGCTA
Organism: Brachionichthys hirsutus; assembly: GCF_040956055.1. Classification (NCBI taxonomy): domain Eukaryota; kingdom Metazoa; phylum Chordata; class Actinopteri; order Lophiiformes; family Brachionichthyidae; genus Brachionichthys; species Brachionichthys hirsutus. The sequence goes on from NC_090910.1 coordinate 2,731,837, forward strand.
CTGCCATTCCCATCATTTTGGTAAAGTCCACCTCCATCTGTCCTTCTAGGTTCCTGTCCTGAACACCAATTAATCTAAGTCACTTCAGAACTTCTCCTTCTCCTCTAACTCACCTCCTACCTGTGGAGCGTACCCACTAACAATATTCAACATGACACCCTCAATCTCCAGCTTCAAACTGATCAGTCTATCCGACACTCGATTCTCTTCTAGAACACTCCTCCTTCAAGATAACTCCTCCTCTTCCTCTTTCCTCTCCTCCGTTATAAACAACTTGAATTCTGCTCCTCAGCTTCTAGCCTTGCTTCCTTTCCTCCTGGTCTCCTGGACACAGAACACATCAACCTTCCTCCCCATCATCATGTCCACCAGCTCTCTAGCTTTTCCCATCATCTTTCCAACATTCAAAGTCCCTACTCTCAGTCCTAAACTTTTCCATTCCCTCTTCTCTAGCTGTTAATACAAGTTTCCTGCTCCTCTTCTTCTTCGTCTCTGTCTTCGACCCACAATAATCCAATTTCCAGCAGCGTCCCGTGGGTTAACAATGCTGATGGTGATTGTTGTTAACTGGTATGACTGGTAATGGTATGGCCTCTGGTCTGCCTTTCTAATTAAAGGTTGATATTTAATTTTGGCAAAGTTTTGTTTTTATATTGATGTATATATCTTGTGTAACAATGAAGTCTAGAACATATTTACCTGCACAGATAATTTTCCATTTGAAGTGGATATCCAAAGAAATGAAGAATACAACCTCCCAGCCCAAAAATCCTCCCATCACTTTCATCAACCATTGGTTCGGTGTGCTGTCAATCAACGCAAGGCCGGTAAATATGGCTGCCACTGTATGATGTTACATGGAAACAGATTTATTCAGATGTGTGTTGGCTGATTGGGGAAATTGGATTGATAAAACTTTGGAAATTGTACGGCCTTTTGAAATTAATCATGGAAGACAATAACTTACCGGCTAAAGCTTTTATTGTCAGTCCATTTAAAGCATGCGACCAATTGAACACAAATCTCCTGGAAAGAAAACAGAAATTACTTCAAATGATCAGATATCAGCAAGATACGACAATGCGGGCACGTTAAAGTTGACCTAGAAGTTATGGATGTTTGTTATGCCGTGTGTGATTGCCATGGTGATTTGAGAATCTGACTGTGACATTGTACGTTGATAGTGTGAATGTTGGCGATTGTAAGTGTGTGTTTACAACTAAGGGTCTCTGCAGATGTGGGATTTATAGTATTGCCTATAGGCAAATGACAATATTGGTGAATTATTTAAATGGGGATTGATAGGTAGATTAATATTTGGAATTATTATGATACTAACAAAATGTATAAAAGTTAAGAAAATAGACTTTTCATTGTTGACTTAATCTATAAAACCTACTTACTCAACAGGCGGCCGGTGGTCTTATTTTGTGGCTGGTTATGAATGCAGTTAAAAAAAAAAAAAGTATATATATATGTATATCATTTTTAGAGTTTTCAATACTCAAATCAATACTTAAGTATATACTACATATCTCTGCACAGGGGCGTTACTAGGTTTTAAGGACAGGGGGGGGCTTAGGCCCCAGGAGATGAAAAGGATGTGAGCAAATGTAGCGTACGAGCACAAAACCTCACAAACGGCTAACAAGGACTGAGAAATTATACATTATTATTATTTCTGTCTGTTTTTTAAATACAGTACAACAAAAAACATGTTTAAATAGTAACAGTATGTTTACAGCATTAACAAGAAAAAAATGGCTGGTGGATGGAAGCATCAAAGAATACCATCTGTTTTTAAGAGTGGCAAGTCGGTCGATCACTCTATTGTGATGTGAACGAGTTCATTCACTTTAACATCTGGCTACCGATTTTGTTGAATTGCTTCTATGCAGGCTGATACCAGCAATCGCCACTAGGGGGATATGATGGAATTATCCCTGTGACGTCACCGTCAGTGTTTCTCGCCATCATCTGCATCGAAGATCAGTGTGAAAGTAGCCAGTTTGGGGCCATCTTTTGTCATTGTTACTCTCCGTTTTCATTCAGGGTCCTACGTCCCTGAAGGGGGGGGGATCTGTAATGGTTTTTGGTCACAATTACCCTAGAATATGTTAATAAAATAAGACACATATAATATAATTTAATATAAGTTAATATGGTTTAATCTGCCATGAGAAACATGACTTTCTGTACTATTAGAAAACATGTTAATGCTGCTGTACTTCAGTTTCTCAGATCCAATGTTCCCATTTCCCGTTATGGGCCTGCCACATGTCTCAAGATGTCCATATATACTTCCGGAGGGTCGAGGTGACCTAAACAATTGCTTCATCTTCTTTGAATATTCCTGCATCTGTATAAGTGTTTATTCTCAGTACAGTCCCAATTAAGATATTATGAATATGTTCGGGCCTCTGTTTCTCCATGTTTAGCTTCATCCTGTTTTAAACATTCTTCAGCCCTCTGCGTAATCACTTTGGTAACACTCCCCTCTGAGTTTTCTGTGCCATACATACACACAGACTTGAGCAGTATAAAAGAGAATGAGAAAGTATTAGAATTGCCTCTTAGGGCCACAGGCCCCTCTGGGCTGCAGTCGTAGGATGCATGAGAAACCAAGTGACTGTTAGTCTTCATCCCTGGAGGTCAAAATGCTTTAATACCAGTTATGTAATTATGGGATGTTTTCCCAACCAATTGTATATGATTTATATTTGATGAATAAATATGTGATGTGAACTAAATACTTTGTCTTGTCCTGACAAACACCTCTTGGATTCCACGACAAAATGTAACACTAGTATGTTTGCATGCGCCCACATAACAACAGTCTTTAGATCATTGTGCTGGACAGTACATCAGCTGATGAAGCAGGCAGGTCAATTGTGGTATCATCTGCATACATCAGAGCTTTAGCATGATCTAAGACAAGGGACCGGTCATTGGTGAAGACTGAAAACAACAAAGGCACTAATCAGCTGCCTTGAGGCACCCCGCATTCCAGTTATTTTAAGAATGAGAAACTACTGTTATAGAATACACATTGTATTAGCAAACCACTCAACAGTAGGCACTGAAAAATCATAATGCTTGAGTTTCTCTCAACTCGTGATCTAATGAATCAAAAGGAGAACTAAAGTCTAATAAAACAGCTCCAACTAAATTGTTTTTGTCAATAAAACTGCCCGAACATTTGTGTTTGGGCAGTTGTATAGCCTATGTGATAAGCATGTTGAAATTGTGTGAACAAATTATTGTCCATTGTTGTTGTTGTTGTTGTTTGTTTTACCTGCTCAATAATACTTTTTTCAAAAATTTTGCTTAAAGGTCCCACATTATGAAAAGCTCACTTTCCCATGTTTCTACACTATTATGGTGATTTTGGGTCCTTATCAACCCAAAACAGCAAAATAAACCATCCAATCAATCCTGTGTAGTTTTGGTAGGTCTGTAATCACCTCCTGAAACACGTCTGGAAGAAATCGCTCCCCTTCTTACGTAATGAGGGGGAAAAGTGCACAAAATGTGCATGCATATGCATGCATGCGTCCCCGTGTCTGCGCTCTTGCCGGGCACGCTCTACAGCATTTTCCCTGCATAAAGTTTATTTTTGGTGGTACTGTTACACCAAAAAAATTGTGTGTGGAAGCTGCACACTCCCGTCCCTCACGGTTTACCATGGTAGCGTGCGTGCACGCGTGCTCTCTATGAACATACTTTTGCTCCTGGGTTTAGAGCGTTTCTGGCAGATCGGCTTGATACAGAAATGACGGACGCTGTCCTGCAGCATCTGTTTGCTATTTTTACCAAAGACTGCCACAGATATTTCATATAAGTGTCTGAGAACTGTGATAACTTGTGGAAAAAGGGTAGAATATGTCACCTTTAATATGGGTAGCAGGGACATGGATTTGCTGTGGCGACCGCTCACGGGACAAGCCAAACATCCAGTAGTATTCACTGGTTGGTCTCAGTGCTCTGCTGTCTTTCTGATATAACGTGGTATCATTCCAGGTCAGGAGAATACTGTCAAATATGTCTTATTTCACTAAAAGCGTGCTATTATGCCATTTTGATTTCAGGACACCCACTCAGTGGGGTACCTACTGTGGATGTTGTGGTCCACAACGCAGCAGAGCCAGTATGAGCTGCAGGAAGGAGAGGATTACAACCAGGCAGCCTAACACAGGATGAGCTCCCTGCAGACAAAGCACATGCACACAAAGGTGTCACATTGAAAAGCATTTTACAAGAAAAACTTGGAAAAGAACTTTAGATCAATGTATTTGATCAAAATAATAGAGTAGTTAATCTACTTTTGACATGAATGCATTTGAGCAAAAGAGTAGAGTAATCTACACAGACAGCTTTTTTATAGATATAAACTTGAATAGAAAAGAAAAACTGCTTGGTGGTATTCTAGTATCTAATTGTGTGACAGCGAGGAAGACAGAGTGAGGATTGTGCAGTTAAACACAACGTGGTAATATGCATTTATCTGTGTGACCACATCCTTCTCAGAAACACTCAGTGTGAATATTTTTCCAAGGTAGGAAAAACCCAATCTTTTGAAAGAAAAACACCCATAAAACACTGTATGCATCACACAGTATGGCGGCAGCTGTAAAGATTAAGTACAGAGACATGACTGACCATGTTTTATATACATGTGTGTGTGAACTGATGAATCCAAATTGTCCGTAGTGTATGAGTGTGTGTGTGTGAGTTGCTGCCTGTCTGTGTGACCCCGCGATGCGCTGGCAATTTGGTGTGTGGCCAGTCTCTGGCCCATGGCAAGCTGAGGTGAGCTCCATCAACTCCCGTGGCCAGCAAAGCGGAAGAAAATGAATTCAAAATTCAACAAGGGCAGCGCAGACCCCCCCAGATACAGGTTGCTGATTTCTTCACTGCACTGGACAGCATACAATACATTGCTTTTTTGTCTCTGGGTGTTTTGTCTTTCGGGTGCACCAACATCTGTCTCAGGGTGTTGCCAGGTAGTTGGATTGGCAAGTAATGAGAGAATACGTCAATAAATTGGGCCTGAATTCCAGCCGTGCCAATGTACTGACCCCAGACCAGGCCTTGACATAGGAGAAGGACAGGATAAAACCAATTACTGTGGCTGCTACTGTTACGCTCATCACTGCAACATGGACCTAGAGGAACACAAACAGGACAATGTAAGACTGTACAAGTCACGCAAATACCGCATGTCCAGGATCAACTGTCTGAGAAATGAAAGACTTGGCCTCAACTTTCTGAATAATTTATTACGACACTCTCAGTCATGAAAAGTACACTGAAGACCTATCTGATGTTCATATTCTGATTTCACTGGTTTTATCAATGCAGTGAGAATCTTGGATCATAATGTAAATCATATTTGTTAATCATTTAAGCCAGGGGTCGGGAACCTTTTTGCCTGAGAGAGCCATGAACGCCACATACTTTTAAATGTAATTCCGAGAGAGCCGTACAATATGTTTAAAACTAAATACAAGTAAATGTGTGCATTTTATGTAATAACACTTTTAAATTACAATAAGTCTCTGAATTCTTTGTAATAACATTGTTATGCTGTTGCTAACCATTGATGGATATTTCTTACCATTAATGCGACTTCTGCTGCTGCATGGTTTTGCTGGTGACTTTTGTGACTACAAAGAGAAAAGTACGATACTCCTCGTCTTTTGTCTTAAGACTAATGAACAATTAATTTTCTGAACATTTTCTGAACGATGACTTGCACTGTTCTCTTTGCACTGCGTGATTACGCGTGTTTTACTGCTGCTAATATACATCTGTGTATCCACTCCTGATGATGCTGTTTTGTGATGTGTCTGTCTTGTCTGTTTTTTGTATCTTAGTCATTACTGTTACATGTAGCGCAACTTCACCAAGAAAAAATCAGAGTCTGTGAACCCTCATTGACAATGGCAATAAACTACTTCTAATTCTGAATCTGATTTCAGACATCTTCTCAAAAGGGTTTCTAAAATTAGGGAGCTGACAACGCGATTAAAATGAGGGAAGTTTACTTCCTGATCCAGATCGACCCGCTATCAATCGGCGTTTGTCCCTTTCCCAGTGAGCATAACGCCGTATATGCCGGACTTCCTCTGATCACTGCCTCATAGCGAACCGGCTTTCTAATCACCGGTTCGCTATGAGGCAGCGATCAGAGTGTAACTAAACAATTTTTTTTATAATTAAAGATTTGTCTGAGAGCCAGATGCAGCCATCAAAAGAGCCACATCTGGCTCCCGAGCCATAGGTTCATGACCCCTGATTTAAGCCAAGACCATCGAGGAGATCATGGCAAAGTATTTTTAGTATTTGTTTGTGTGTGTGTGTGTGTGTGTGCTGTGAGTTGGGGGGATGTCCAGGCATGCTTGTGCTATGTTTTATATGCATCTTTATATGACCCTGTAGGAAATACATGGTTAAGAGGACATATTATGAAAAAAAAAACACTTTTCCCATGCTTCGACACTACTATCTTGGTGGTTTTGGGTCATTGCTAGGGATGTCCCGATCCGATCTTGTGATCGGAAATCGGGCCCGATCACGAGCTTGCGGACTCAATCGGAATCGGACGTGAGCTCCCAATCAGGACTCGGATATATATGGATAGTTTTTTCAATACTTTTTGTCAGATCTGGAGTTACGCTGTCGCACAGAGTGAGACCTCTCTCCTACAGAGATGGTAACGCATGCAGCATGACATCACTTCCTGTGACACTATTGGTTGAATGCTGGCAAAACACGGAAGCAGCTTGAAGCTAGTTGTGCAAGTATTTCTACGTATTCTGAAGTGGAAGACAAGAACCTGGTGATTGAATTGCTGTTCCTTTTATTTTAAATATTCCTATTTAATATTTCCTGTTGCACTAGTCCAAGTCCAAAGTGAAAATTGTATTTAATTTATTACTTGAATGTTCAAGCTACGCCACAGAAGTGCTCTGTTTAAGAGTTAAATGTTGAAATAAGATGATTAAATTAAAAAAATAAGGGACATCCTGGATCCGTTTTTCACTCGTCTTTATTTTTTTTATATATTACAGAAGTCTCGGATCGGGACTCGGTATCGGTTCAAAATCAAATGACTTGGACTAGGGGTCAAAAAACCTGATCGGGACATCCTGAGTTATTACCAACCTAAAAACAGCTCAATTAAACCATTCAGTCAATCCTGCGAAGTTTGCATTGTATTCAAGTTCTGTAATTGAAATGCGTTTGGCATAAATTTTGTCATTTGTGAAGTCACAAGTGAGGCAAATGTGCAAAAGATGTGCGCGCACTCTCACCGTGTCTGCACTCTGCACATTCACACACACACTCTACCCATCCTCAGCATCCTTCTACCGATATAGTCCCTGTCTCTCCTCTGGACATGTCCAAACCATCAAAGTCTGTCCTCTCTGACCTTGTCTCCAAAACGTCTAACCTTCACTGTCCCTCTTATTGTCTCATTTCTAATCCTGTCCAACCTGGTCACTCCCAAGGAGAACCTCAGCATCTTCATCTCCTCCACTTCTAGCTCAAGGCATTGCCTTACTAACTTCACCCTTGCTAATCTTTGGCACTTCCTGATCCACAACAGGTGCCTCTACTCCCCTATGTTCGCTCTCTATTTTCCTCATTTATTAACTCTTCTGAGCACACTACTGGCCTCTGTCAACACCTTGCCATTTCTATCCGTAATCACTCTAACATGCTGACCATCTTTCCTATCTCTGTCTCTCATCTTACCCTATTTTTCGGATTATAAAGGGCACCTGATTGTAAGGTGCAATATCAACGAATGGGTCTATTTTCATACATAAGGCACACCGGGTTGTCAGGCGCATTAAGTGAAACAAAATAGTCAGATAAGTCAAACTTTATTCAACTTATTCTCAAGATGAAACTCGCCCGGCGTTGCCTTCCTGTCTTGGTGAATGTGTGTTTGCCTTCTGTCATACGATGCTCCCACGCAGCTCGCGGTTTAACTTTGAATGGTTGGAGTTCTTTGCTTAATCCACTCTGGATGACGACGAGCTCCGAATTCGTTTGCTTCACTTGGGTTTTGACAGTATCTGTGAGATGGACGCGAATGGAGTCGCAGATTGCAGTCGCAGAAGACTACTTGACGCAGGTCATGCACTTCCATTCCGTTGATTCATTAATGTTGGACTCTCTCGCAGCTGCTCTATTCCCATGTTCTACTGTGGGAGTGATAGCCTTGAATTGGAGATCTGCTTCGTAAGCATATTAGGTTGAAGCACAGTACCGGTACGTGTCACTCCTTCACACAACACATCATGTCCACCAGCTCTCTAGCTTTTCCCGTCATCGTCCCAACATTCAAAGACCCTACTCTCAGTCCTATTCTCTTCCATTCCCTCTTCTCTCGCTGTTCATGCACCCGTTTTCTTCTTCGTCTCTGTCTTGGACCCACAGTAATCCAATTTCCAGCAGTGTCCTGTGGTTTAACAATGCTGCTGGTGGTCGTTGTTAATCTGGGCCTCGACCGATCCGGTATGACTTTCTCATTTACTCATTTGCATTTTTTTATTTGGCAAATTTATCCGGGTTTGGGACCGGCACAAGGGAGAAGCTGGCAATGCTATATTAGCTCCTGCTAACCACACTACCTGTACTACCCATGAGGCTGCATTATTCTATTTAAACACAGACATTTTATTATATTTCACTGAAATGTTTTTGTTCTTGTGTCTATTCTGTGCCCTGATAAATACACATTAAAGATTATGTTGTTCATTGTTGTAGCGATAAAGTCTTACCAAAAACCAGATATCTTTGCCACACAGGTTCTGTCTCGTCGCCGCTCCTTTCAGATATCTGGCAACCATCATGCCCAGAGTTCCTGTGGTCATCCAGGCTACCAGCATTAGTGCTCCTGCAACATAATTTACTGTTGGGATATCTATTTCTCAGAACACATCAAAAAGATGGATGATTCTACATCAGTCTCTTCTTATTAAATGTGATCCTCTTGTCGCTGACATGCAAGAAATGTCCTCTGAAATATGGCATCCAGACATTCTTTCAAACCACATATTTAAAAAGGTTAAAGCCTTTGTTGTAAATTGTATCTTCATAAATCCATTTGGATATTATTTTTACCATTCTTGCCAGAACATTAGTATGCATCATGTTTGTAATTACAGTACATATATTTGTCAGGGCCACAGAAGGTAAGAACCGAAATTCACAACTGGAGGAATTCCAAAAAAGCAGAGCTTTAATATTCGTGCACAGCTGGTCAGTCCAAATAACCAGCAGATAAATCAGAATAGAGGCAGGCAATAAGACTGTTCCAGAAATCAGGCAGAGTCCACAAAGCAAGTACCGTATTTTCCGGATTATAAGTCGCGGTTTTTTTCATAGTTTGGTCGGGGGTGCGACTTATAAATCGGAGCGACTTATATATGCTTTTTTTTACAAAATCTGTGAGCGCAGAGACAGTAGCCTACACATTTCTATAACAGGTGTTACAGGGAACTCTGTGACCCGTCAGAATCTGTCGCGGTTTCTGGAGGTTCAGAGTTATCTGTCACACCTGTTATCTAAAAACACCCATTAGAAGGGCTGATTGAAAATGTCGCCGAAAAGAAAGTCATATTCCGCGGCTTACAAGCTTCAGATAGTGAAATATGGAGCCGAAAACGGCAATCGAGCAGCAGAAAGAAAGTTTGGAGTGAGCGAAAAACTTGTAAGGGACTGGCGAAAAGCGGAGGTTTTTCTTACTGAAATGAAGAAAACAAAGAAAGCTAATCGCGGGCGACAAGCTAGGTGGCCACAGTTGGAGGAACGAGTTCACGCATGGGTGCTTGAACAACGTGCTTCTGGGAGAGGTTTGTCAACGGTGCAGTTGCGTCTCCGCGCCCAAGTGGTTGCCAGGGAGGTGAATATAAACGGCTTTGCGGGAGGACCTTCTTGGTGTTACCGCTTCATGCAGCGCAAACGCCTCTCTATCAGATCTAGGACGACACTGTCCTAAAAACTGCCAGCGGACTTCCAAGCCAAGGTTGACAGTTTCCGCGCGTTCATTGAGAAGCATGTAAGTGATCACAACGTGACACCGGATCATATTATTAACATGGACGAGGTCCCCCTCACTTTTGACATCCCCATGGGCCGAAGTGTTGCAGAGAAAGGGCAAAAAAGTGTGAATATCGTTACAACTGGTCATGAGAGATCACACTTCACAGTGGTGCTGGCATGTTGTGGAGACGGATCAAAACTGCCACCGATGGTCATTTTCAAACGAAAAACCATGCCAAAAATCCAATCCTCCTCTGTTGAAATCGCCGTGAACGAGAAAGGGTGGATTGATCAAGAAATGATGAACTTGTGGCTTACAAAGTGCTATAATAAGCGACCGGATGGCTTCTTTAGAGCACGCAAAGCTCTGCTTGTGATGGATAGCATGAGAGCGCACATCACACCACAGTTAAAAAATAAATTAAAAGTTCTCAACTCCATACCTGCCATCATCCCTGGAGGCTTAACCAAAATACTCCAGCCACTTGATATCTCCGTGAATAGGAGCTTTAAGTCAGTTTTGCGTAACCTGTGGGAGCAGTGGATGACGGATGGAGAGCACAGCTTCACGGCAACCGGGAGAATGCGCCATGCAACTTTCCTGGAAGTCATTGAATGGATCGACAAAGCATGGGCTTCAGTGACAACCGCAACCATCCTGTCGGGATTCAGAAAGGCTGGAATAATTGGAACTGCAACTGACGACGAGTCTGATGTAAGCGACGTAGAAGAGGAAGCGGCGTCTTGTCTACCTGCCGAGTTGGGGGAGTTGTTCAAAAGTGACACCGAGGATGAAGATTTCCTTGGATTTCGTGATTCGGAATAAAACCTGATATTTTGGTAAACATGTTAGCATGTTCTTTGTGCTATATGTTGTTTGGTGTTGGATTTTATCAAATAAATTTTCCCCAAAAATGCGACTTATCCTCCAGTGCGACCTATATATGGTTTTTTCTTCTTAATTATGCATTTTTTGGCTGGTGCGACCTACAATCCGGAGCGACGTATAATCCAAAAAATACGGTAATTAGTACAATCAGACAGACAAATCCAATGGGGCAGGCAAACTCCAATACCAAGCGTGACAGGTACACTTAGGTCCAAGGTCTGAAAAAGGGTGCTGGAAAAATAGAACAAGTCACAAACAATCTAGCAGGGGTGTGGTGTCAGAGCTGAGCATAAGAAAAGATGATTAAGCAGAGTGACGACATGTAATCACAGCGGCACAGGTGAAGAGGATGAACAGGTGAGCAGGGGGGATATAGATCTGAGAAGACACGAGGTGTTATGCTTGGAGAGAAGATATTGAGCCAGACTAGACAGCCGCTGTGACAGAACCCCCCCCCCCCCCCCCCCCCCTTTCCTACGAACAGCACCCACTGTTCCACCAGGCTAGTCGGGGTAATCCCAGAGGAAGTCCCCGATGAGGGACAGGTCCAAGATGTCACGTGCCAGGACCGGGTCTGCCCGGTGACTTCCCCTGCCATCGTATCCAACTTACAACCAGGTAGTGGTCAGTTGACAGCTTTGCCCCCCTCTTTATCCGAGTGTCCAAAACATATGGACATCAATCGGTGACCTAGGATGCACTGATGGGCATCCTTATGTTTGAACTTGGTGTTAGTTATGGCCAAACTGTGAATTGCAAAGAAATCCAATAACTGAACACCAGTCGGGTTCAGATCAACAACAGTCAGCCGTCGTTCCCCGATCCGAAATTGCCACCCTTTTGTCCACCGGGGTGAACTCCAACATACAGGTAGAGAGCCTGGGTGCTATCAAAAAGCCCACCTCTGCCCTCCTCCTCTCTGCCGGGGTATTTCCAGCAAACAAGAAAGTCCAATCCCACTCAAGGACTCTGGTTCCAGAGCTGACGCTATGTGTCAGGGTAAGGCCGACTATATCTAGACGATAATGCTCAACCTCTTCCACAAGCTCCTGTTCCTCCCCTGCCAGAGAAGTGACATGCCATGTTCCAAAAGTCAGTTTCCGTAGCCGAAGATCAGACCGCCTAGGCCCCCGCCTTGGTCTACTGCCCGATCCACACTGCACCGGACCCTTCTGCCAACTCCTCTGGGTGGTGGGCATGGACAAAAAGGCCTGGCTCCAGGGCGGAGCCCCGGTAACCCTGTGGGCTGGGTACACTGACTCTTATTACATTTTTCCATGAAGGGTGTTTGAACCTTTCTTTGTCCGTATTCTTTACCAAGGACCAATCTGCCATGGTAGAACCTACCAGGCTCAAACTTCTCCGACAGCAGAGCTCCTAAGGTCATTAGGACTCACAAACTCCTCCACCAAGGTAAGGTGATTGTTCCAAGAGGAGGCATATTATTATTAATACAATTCTTAATTTTCCCTGCATCTGTATTTTTGGGTCCACACTTGGTTTCTAGCCTTGACACCGACATCCTTACTTCAACTGTTTACTTGTTAAATACCAGAGACATTCTATTTTTTTATTAATTGTTGTCTTCAATGCTACTTTTTCAGCAGCTGGATATGTACAGAGTGATGTAAGCAACGACAACGGCTGCCTAAGATTCATGAAAATATATATTCATTCATTTTCCAACCGCTTGGTCCATTACCGGGTCGCGGGCCAAGCTGGAGCCTATTTCAGCAGTCAGTGGGCGAGAGGCGGGGTACACCCTGGACAAGTCGCCAGTTCATCGCAGGGCAACACAGAGACAGACAATAAGCCACACACACTCACACCTACGGGCAATTTAGTGTCACCAATCAGCCTAGGCTGCATGTTTTTGGAGGTGTTTGGTAGAAGGATGTTGAAGATGGAACTACAAGGGAACATGCATAAAGGTCGACCCAGGAGAAGCTACATGTATGTAGTGAGGGAGGACATAAGAGTTGCTGGTGTTTGAGAGGACGGTGCAAAGGACAGGGTGAAGTGGAGAAGGTTGATTTGATGATGGGACAAGCCGAAAGTACAGTAGTAGATCCTTTCTTTGGTCTAGTTCTGTTGTTGAGTCATGAGGCTTTGTTGGCTTCCAAGACAATGTTAAAGAAGTGAATCTCAGATTCATTAAATTCCAACATTCCCCACTTCGTTTACACAGCAAAGTACTTTAACTCACAAATGCTTTGCTCAAGGCTTGGCTTGCAGCATCTCCAGGAGAGTTTTAAGGGATTATCAGAGCTGCACAGGCCTGAGCATCCCAGTTTAACACAGCAGCAGCTACTACTACTACTGCTGTAGTAGTAGTAGTACCCCCCCCCCCCCCCCCTGTCCAGGACCTTACCATGTGCTTTAATGATGTGAGGCAGCCTCGCTGTTCTGACCAGCTGGGGCCTGGATATGTCTACCTTGTCCGCGCTACTGAAAGTAGCAGTGTGGAACTGTATGTGTCCTGCAAGAGATGAAGATCAATCAGAACTCTGCCTGGCCTTGACTGAACATTTATCATAACAGTAGAGGTTAGGTGTGGGAAAGCAGTGACATCACTAAAAAGTAGTGTGACAGAAAGATTTGTGCCTCTCAGAAACCAGAGTAGATAATCTATCATAAGGAAAACCACTTAGTTTGGATTAAGCGGCTGAAGTGACAGAAAATAAATAAATTGATTTACAACTTGTTGCATATAGTTTGAGCGACATTAAATCTATAATGACAGTGTCTGTGTTCTTTGCACGTCACAATATTTGTGCACCCTTGATGTATTGAAGTGGTTGAAACTGTGTTTTCGGATGATTTGATGGCTGCATTTAGATCAAATGTCATTTACATTTTAAGAACTGTTCCCCTGACTAAAAAAACACAACTGATTATTTTCATTTGGATCAGTGGCAGATATGGAGTTTTTTTTTAAAGTAGCAGCTTTACACTGACCACATTTTACGCAATGGGGTCAAAGATAAGTGCAACATCCATATGCATGCTCTCATTTCACAAATCATTCTTGACTTGCTGTTGATTCTTTAGAGAGAGCGAGAGAGAGTTCTACATTGGTTGCAAATAAATGTAGACACAAATCAAAATCATTCAAAAATAATTTTGTTTACCATTGCTACTGGGTCCATGGGCAAACAAGAGATGGTAGGCTTTATCAGTCCTCTGAGTAGAAATAGTGTTGCTGGAGGTAAAGGAGCAGCTGATCACCTCATCCTGCGCTGATGCTTTCACATCAGAAATGTTACCCTGGTTAGAAATTAATTTAACCATTTTAACATCATGTAACCAAACCGTGGCATCAAACACGTCTTATTCTGATTCCGTTCCCATAAATCAGTGGTCTCAGAAGAACTTTCGTACCAGAGGAAGAGCTTGTGGAAGTGTTTGTCCTGTTGAAAAGGCATGCTGTAGCTGCACCAGGCCACCGCTGCCCACAGCACAAATATAAATGTCATCATTTCCCTGAGGGAAGACAGAGCGAAGACATGTTTGTTATGCTGCAATTAATGATGATGATGAATATATTTGTTAGATAGAATGTTAGAGTACAAGTACAGTCACACAGTAGCATGTATTACAGTACAAGTACAGTCAAACATCCTGTCTAAGAGGAGCATTTAAAAAAAGCCCTTGCGGTCTTGTTTCCGTTGAAAGTCCTTCGTACATAAATCATCGACAATTAACAATACAAATTTAACAATACAAATAAAAATAAAACCAATATTCAATAACTCAATTGATGCAAAGTAACATTAGAAAAATAAAACGATTTTACACCACCGATGCAAACTAACAATAAATCTAAAATAAATTACACCACTGATGCAAAATGACAATGAATGACAATAGATTACATAAATTACAATAAATTACAAAGACACTTAATATGTGTAACGTAGGTGGACCCTTGGGTGGCCGTATTACAAAAAGATGATTTACCCATGTTAGTCCTGTAGGAGGGGGTAATCAGGCTGTTGTTTGAGCTCCCTCTAGTGTTGTGGCTGTGGGTGTCACTAACTCTTTGGAGGTGTTTATTCAGGTATGCAGGGATTGAGGGGACTGAGGGCAGAGCTGCATTGACTATGCTAAATGCCAATCCCATTTTGAGTTGTTTAACCCTGTCTTCTATCCTGAGCCATTTTAGGCTAGCAAAATGTCCAGGAAGAAGGTGGGTCATGGGCCCCAGATTGAGGAGTAGCTGAATCAGTTTGTTTTGAGAAGTTTGGAGCCTGGTTTTCAGGGACATTTTGATGTTTGAATACCAGGAGGTGCTAGCATAGTCAAAAAGGGGCTGAACGAGGGCTCCAGCAAGCGTCCGGAGAGCACTTTTGTTGACAAAAGTAGACATTCTGCCCAGAAATTTTGTTCTCTGACTAAATCAATCCAAGAAAATTAAATTCGGCAAGATAATCTCAAAAATGACTGACGAGACAGACAGACAGACAGATAGATAGATCGATCGATCACCATCTTCTGGTCGTCTGAGAATCCGAAGGAGACGTATCCATTGGAGGCTCCCGTCATCTCGTAGTGAACTTCTGTATTATTGGGAAACATCCTGGCTGACATGAAGTAACAATCTGCATTGCCTGCAGGGTCACAGTTGGGAGGATGACTGAAGCACAGTTTGATGAGACCACAGTCATCTCTAGAAATACTTATCTGCAGAAAGATAGATGGAAAGACGAAGAGTTCGGACGGTTAGTCGATTGATGCCGTTGCTCTCTTCAGGGATCTCAATCTAGATCTGCGTCCAGACTCGGAAATTTCAAATCAAGTTTGAGTCTGAACATTATTACAGCTCCCACTTATCATTTGTGTAAACTCTTGAATGGAGCTGGAAGTTGTTCCATTAGTATTTAATTTCTTAGCTGACATTTTGTTGGATGCCAACGTGTCATTTCTACCTTTTGACTTTCAACATTGGTCTAATATTAATTGCTACTTACACCGGGAGATGTAGTTTTCCTTGGAACTCTTGGGACAGTGATTGTTGCTGTTATGACAGAGGCGCTGCCTTTTGCTGATGTAGTGGGGAGGCCGCCCCTTTCATTATTGAAGGTCAGGGTGGGACTCGTAACATTGACCCAGAATGTTCTGTAATTCTGCACGAAGGAGGCACTGCACATATACCAAAAACCAGAACACAGTTTGAGTTTGTTAGAGTTCAGACAAAAAGGTGGACCTCAAAATGTGGAGAGTCAACAAGAAAAAAAAAGTCTTTACTGAAAAAGGTTCAAATAAAAACAAAAACCAAAGGACTGGCTGGCATCCAAAAGTAATGAGAGAAGAAATCACAGTCGAACTCAAAATACAAAACAAAGACTGAGCTAGACTGACTGGAGCCACAAACTGAAGACTATAACTAAAGAGCACAGCCAAGAGAGATGAGCTGCAGGTGATCACAGAAGCACAGGTGGTTGCAATGTGCTGATTGCAGGTAAGGCAGACCATAACCTCAACAGAGTTGTTGCCAAACTCACTTGCTTCTGAAGTGTCTGATAGCTGCCCGGTACCGCTCTGCCCACCATGACCGTCCAACGTTCCCTCTGTAATCTGACACTTAGTTTCTCCCTCAATGCTTCCTGCCCCTTCAAGACCATTTGTCGTTCCATTACTACACAACAGCTACCTCAAAAAAACAGTAACGTCCCTCACATTTTGCTCATTGTACATGTGTATGTATATTTAAATTCTGTGTACTGTGTACAATTGCTTTGGCTCATTCAGGTCTCTGTATCTGTATCTGTGAGTTCGCCAGTGTGCCGACATACTTAATATATAAAGACAGAAACATCGGAGTGTTGCGATCTTAAATGATGCTTAACTGAGACACCGTGTCGATAATGTAGATCAGAACATCAGAATAATATGTAAAATAATTCATCCTTACTGGAATTGAATGGGTTTGCCATATGCGATTTCTTCTAACTTCCACATCACTTCAATGAAGGTTTTAGGGGATGCTGATCTGTGGGATACAGCCGAGTTCTGTACACACATACACATGCATGCGCGTGCGTGCACACACACACACACACACACACACACACGCACACAGATGTACACGGAAAAAATGATTGTCAAAGTTTAATCTGGCAGTGAGAAAAAATGCTCAGCGAAGGCTTTCATCTTTGAGAGCGAGCTGATTATTTAATAGAATAGAAAGCCTCTATTGTCATTGCATAGTGGATATACAACGAGATTAGGATTAAGACACCTAAAATGATTATTTCATATGTTTTAAGAACTAAAGCCCAGAGAAAAGTCTGTAAACTACCACAAACATTTGTGGTTTGACTGTTTGAACGGTTTTCCAGGATTAATTTAACAGACTAAGAATCAAGATTTCAAGTTATTTATGGTTTAATTAAGGATTAATTATTAGAGCTTGAGTCATGAATGGCAGCAACATCACCGCCTCAGGCATTATCTCGACGGATGTGGGTCTTGACATGACTGGGTGGACAGGATTCATTTAAACTAACATATTCATCATGAGAAAGCCAGTTTCTGTAAAACGAAATAGATCAATATGCTGATCTGATGTCAGCCCATCTCCAATCAAAGCTTTGGATGAGCTTCTCTTCCTTTTCGATTGTCCCATCAGGGGTCGCGACAGCAAACCAACCGTCTCCATGTCGCCCTGTCCTTTGCACCCTAATCCTCCACGCCAGCTGGGAGGCCGTTGGGGTTTTTAATCCGGCCCGCCAAATTTGTCCAAATTAGATCATGAAATTATATTTTATTAGAATTAATCCTCATTCATTTTTCCTCTTCCCTGTCATGCTACCTGTAAAATGCCAAATCCTTTCATGTAATGGCTTTTATGTGTCCATCCATCTGTTCCTGGCCAGGCCCTTCTGTCAAACTTTAGAACCCGGCCCACTAGTCAAAACGTTTGCCCACCCCTGTCCTAGCATATATTAGACTCTTGGGTCTCCGTTGTCTGGACGCCCTTTAGATAAAGTCACTGCTACTTCCTATAATTTAATTATCAACAAAATACTCTATTCAATTCCATCAGACTTCAGGATTGTGTAATTTAAGTCAATCAATGCTTTCATCCCCACAACAACCTACCACACACACACACACACACGCAAAGAAAAACAATGAACAGTGAATTCTAACCCCCCCTTTGTCAAATACCAGATTGAGTTTCCCATTGAATAGCGCAGGTGCAAGGTGTACCGTTACTGTGTTCTCAAACATTCAAAGAAGAATCTCATAGTCTCTGTTGACATGCATCGAATTACAAAATGTTTCAGTGATAAGTCAAACATTTCACATTAAAGCATGCTCCAGGGGAACTCACAGGTCTTTGACTGCAGAAGAGGTACTGACCGGTCCCTCCTGCCAGGATAAAGGAGCCCAAAGGAGACCAACCCCCCACCGCTCTAGCCTGTAACAGGAAACCAATGAATGGTGTGGAAGCTGGCGCCAGGAGCTGCACTGGAAAGAGAAAAGAATGTCATCTTTATGTTTACACGCATGAAAACGTACCTACTGACTGCTGCTTGGTACCAAAACAGATAACAGACCTGCTAACAGCTGTCACTCATCCAGACTGCTTAAAGCAGGTTAAGACAATCCTGGTCATCAAGGATCCCTTTAAAGCATGGGTGTCAAACTCTGGCCCGCGGGCCAAATTTGGCCCGCAGTGTAATTATATTTGGCCCGCGAGGCAATATAAAATTAATATTAGAGCTGGCCCACCGGTTCAGAACAGCACATTCACCGCTAATACTACAAATCCCATAATGCCATTTATTTTATTTGATGTTATTTATGTACATTGTTCTTTTATATATATTGTAGCAACTTTATTTTTCTTTTGAACAGCGTTCATCTCATTATACAATAGTGTCCATTGGCTTCTGTCATGGTGAACACCCACTCACTCACTGCGTTCATTTAACCCTTGACCTTGACATACAAAAGTGAGACAAAACATCTAGCTTTGCATCTTTTCGGAAAACCCTTTCCTGTCAGACCTTTAACTTAGCAACATTTTGAATTTGTAATATTCAATTACACATTGCTTGAGAAAAACATCTCGACTAGAAGCCTAATGGATGATGATGAAAAACATTTTTAAGAAGGGATTTCTTCTAAATTAAAGTCATTACTGTATCTCACAGCCCCTTGAGCCCTCCCAAATCTCACAAAGTTCAACTTTCTTACCACCTGAATTAAAGAGACTCAAACACAAGAGATTTGGTTCATGGTATAGACCACAAACCCACAAGCTAAAGCAAATATATATAAACTAGAGCACCTGTGGTGCTAACCGCTACAGACTTCTAACATCCAACAAGAAATGTTTCATCACATGTCAATAGTTATGATGTTGTGTCCAGCGGATGTATTTTTCATTCATTTGACTAAGATTTGACTTTATGAAAAGAGCCTACCTTTCACCTCCTCTCCCAGTCTGTAGCTGCTACGATCTGTTCTAACGTGAAAAGGTGTGGGCCCCGTCTGGGGGCTCAGTCCAGCGTGGCGGGGCTGCAGGTTTTCACAGCTATCCATAACCTGACCTGAGGAATAACACCGTACCACAGGGCCAACGCATGCCAGCAGCAACACAATGCGGTCCATTGGAAATGAAATGATCGCTTTGCCCTCTTAAAACGCAGCTGGAGAAAAACGCAGGCTGCAAGTCAGAGCGCGATTTGATTTAGCTGAGAGTAACTCAGGTGAAGTCTGTGTGAAAATGAGGAAGGGGAGAGTGGGGGAGGTGCGCGACGCTGGCGTACAGGTGAACACCTGTTCTGTTGACTGGTGATATTCCCCTGCCCACAGCAACAGCATAGATGGTAACAAGATGATGTTTGATTTAGAAGACAGCAGTGTTTTATTTATTTATTATACTGTATTGATTTTCAAAAACACTATTCATTTATGATCAACTGGGAGATACTTCCAGGGACTATCAAAAACATGTTATCCAAATGTGCAACAGGTCTGTAACAAGCATGTGTACCTTCCAAATATTTAAATCAAGATTAACATACTTGTGAAATTGTTACAAAATTGGAACTAAATATGCTTATCAAGCACACAAACCATATAGTGAATGCATTATGCTCATATTTTCTTACAAATGTGGAAAATAATCCTACTAAAAGAACAAGAAAAATACCACTTGACTTTTGGAACATCTTGTCTGCTAAAAATCAAATCAAACTCATGTTTATTTTACCTTGTCAGACATGCAGCATCACCTCCACAAAATGTATTGGAAATTAGGTCACTAGTTTTTAAACATAATTAATTGAGTAGTGGAAAAAAAATCATTGAAAGGCTCAATTCATTGTTTCCACTGTAATAATAATGCGTTGGTTTTATATAGCGCTGTTTCTGGACACTTCTCCATTGTGAATTATTCATTCACTCCATACTTGGTGTTGGTAAACTTCTAATGTAGCCACAGCTGCCCTGGGGCAGACTCACAGGAGCGAGGTGGCCCTCGCCACCTCGGTGAGGACAGCCATGATGGACGGCTTAGAGACAGTGGCGAGGACAGCCATGATGGACGTCTTAGAGACAGTGGTGAGGACAGCCATGATGGACGGCTTAGAGACAGTGGTGAGGACAGACATGATGGACGGCTTAGACAGTGGTGAGGACAGCCATGATGGACGGCTTAGAGACAGTGGTGAGGACAGACATGATGGACGGCTTAGACAGTGGTGAGGACAGCCATGATGGACGGCTTAGAGACAGTGGCGAGGACAGCCATGATGGACGTCTTAGAGACAGTGGTGAGGACAGCCATGATGGACGGCTTAGAGACAGTGTCTCTGGGGAAAAGACAGGAGGCGGAGCTAGAAGGGGAGGAGATGAAGATGCTGAGGTTCTCCTTGGGAGTGACCAGGTTGGACAGGATTAGAAATGAGACAATAAGAGGGACAGTGAAGGTTAGACGTTCACCTCTTGATACGTTGCTAAAAAAAAAACAGCCGTGAATTCGCGAAAATTAATAAAAAGAAACAAAAGTCTTTGGAGAGCTTCTTTGCTCAGGAGAAAAATCCAACTGAGGAGGAAGAAGAGGAGGCGTTGACCTCCATTAACGAGCAATGAAGGGGTTCAAAACTGCTTCGGCACAGAGACCAAGAACCCTGGAATAAAAAAACAAGAACCCTGGAATAAAAAACAAGAACCCTGGAATAAAAAAACAAGAACCCTGGATTAACAGACAATAACCTGGATTAAAAAACAAGAACTCTGGATTAAAAGACAAGAACCCTGGATTAAAAAACAAGAACCCTGGATTAAAAGACAAGAACTCTGGAATAAAAGACAAGAACCCTGGATTAAAAAACAAGAACTCTGGATTAAAAAACAAGAACCCAGAATTAAAAAACAAGAACCCTGGATTAAAAGACAAGAACCCTGGATTAAAAGACAAGAACTCTGGATTAAAAGACAAGAACTCTGGATTAAAAAACAAGAACCCTGGATTAAAAAACAATAACTTGGATTAAAAAACAAGAACTCTGGATTAAAAAACAAGAACCTGGATTAAAAGACAAGAATGTGGAATTTATGAAACAAAAAACCATGATGATGATGATGATGAATATATTTATTAGATAGAATGTTAGAGTACAAGTACAGTCACACAGTAGCATGTATTACAGTACAAGTACAGTCAAACATCCTGTCTAAGAGGAGCATTTCTAAAAAGCCCTTGCGGGCTTGTTTCCGTTGAAAGTCCTTCGTACATAAATCATCCACAAATAACAATACAAATTTAACAATACAAATACAAATAAAACCAATATTCAATAACTCAATTGATGCAACATAACATTAGAAAGACAAAAATAAAATGTTATTACACCGCCAGTGCAAACTAACAATTAATCTAAAATAAATTACACCACTGATGCAAAATGACAATAAATAACTTACATAAATTACAATAAATTACTAAAGCAATTAATACGTGCTGAAGGACAGAAGTAATTATTGGGACCACAATTTATGGTCCCAATAAATATTTATTTAATAGTTATTGCAAGTGAATAATATAAAGTTTATTGGTAAGATTATATTCCTCTTTCTAAATTTAATTATACAACCCCCCGGTCTACGAAAATATTTCACGGCATGAAACCGGTCCGTGGCAGGAAGAAGGTTGGGCACCGCTGCTGTAGACCTTTCCCTTCGTCCTCGCTGACTCTCTCCCATCACAGAGCACACCTGATACTTTCCTCCACCCGCTCCAGCCTGCCTTCACCTCCTCTCCACATTCTCTCCATCACAAGGACAGCGACACTAGTGGTAAAATAGGAGCCTGATCCACACCCAGTCCAGAAGGTGGCGGTAATGACCTTCGGAAAGGTGGCGCGCCGCCGGTAAACCCCACGAAGAAGAAGAAGAAAGTCGGAGCGCAGAGGAAACATGGCCGCCTTCAGTAGATACCTGACGGTGAAGCATTCGTCGATAGCCGGTGGTATTCTGCTGGTTTTATACCTGCTGAAGCGCAGAAGACAGAAGCCCAAACAGGCCCGGTAAGCAGGCAGCTGGCCGGCAACGCCTTTGCTTCCGCGGATGGAAAACGACGCTTTTTGGCGAGTTTGTGTTGGTAGCTTGTTAGCACTTTGCTAATGTCCCAGTCTGGCAGGTGGCTCGGTGCTGGGACTGTCGGCTCGGCCTCTCAGGCTTCTTTTCCGACTCTTTTCCGACCTTCTCAGGCACAGGAACGGTCACCCTGTTCTCACAATTGACTTATCTGTGGTGTAATTTTATTTTATTATTATTTTGCATCAATTGAGTAATTTAATATTAGTTTTGTTGCTATTGTTACATGTCGATGTAAGGACTTTCGACGGAAACAAGACCGCAAGGGCTTTTTTGAAATGCTCCTCTTAGACAGGATGTTTGACTGTACTTGTACTGTAATACATGCTACTGTGTGACTGTACTTGTACTCTAACATACTAACTAATAATATATTCATCTGTGTGCGGCGTAACTTTTAACCTGCATCGATTTCACTCCCAAGCAACGTACGGACTAGTTTCTGTCGCGTTGACGCTGAATGCCAGTTAGTTATTATCGCTAATGATCTACTGTCAGAGAGGACAGAAAATTACACTTAAACCGTTGCTAGATTGCGGGTTGAAAAAAAAAAGAAAAGAAATTCAGTATAAATACTCGGACGCACAATATAAAATTGATACATTAGATGCTAACTGAGGTCAATGCTATTATAAATAATTTTAAAGAATATTTCAAGAGACCCTGAAATGACCATGGCTGTCACTAATGTGTTTTAATTCCTATCCTATAGTATAATCACGCGGTGCAAAGAGAACAGTGCAAGTTACCGGTCGTAAAATGTTCAGTCTGATTCAGAATTATTCAGTGTTCACGAGTCTTACAGCCGAGGGGGAGAAGCTGTTCTTGTGGCGGGAGGTTCTGGTCCGGATGGACCGTAGCCTCCTGCCCGAGGGGAGAGGGTCAAGGAGTCTGTGTCCAGGGTGAGAAGGGTCGGCTTTGACCCGACCGGCACGCCCCCGAGTAAATCATAAATGATGATTTATTCTAAAGCTACCTGGCCCAATGTGAGCGTACCTTTGATTGGCTCAGACAAACAAAATAGAATTAAGATTTCTAAATTGCTTAGTCGTGTGGGATGCGAGACATTAAACAGGCAGTTGTTTTTTGCTGTTTGTAATTGTGTTTTTACGAGGGAGTTCATTCAGTCAATTCAAAATATAGTATTTCTATGGCGTTTATATGTATGCAAAGTATAATTAATCTGTTTTTCTTTCTTTTAAAGCAGAGCAGGTGACTCGGGTATACTACTAAATACTGAGGTATGACCATCTTTATGTTGTGGTCTGTGTCACTTATGAAGTAAATCTAAATGGTTAAATATTGTTTCATCGCATCTTAACTCTATCATGTATGTTCACACAGAACAATGCCAAGAAAGACCGGGCAGCGGTGGACAAGGTTTTCCTTTTCCGGATTCTCCGGATTATGGGGATCCTGGTACCTAAATTCTTCTGTATGGAGGTATGACATGAAAACGCTGTTTGGCTGGTCTCGTCCATATTTATATTGACAACATGCTGTATATGTTTTGTATGTAGTATATATTTATTGATAAAAGAAAAATAGCATTTTTGACATAGTTTGAACAAAGTAAGTGTCTTTCATGGGGATAACTGATTGATTAAATTGTAATATATATATATATATATATATATATATATGATATTCATAATGCGTATCTGTAGGTTCAGCCTTTGTCTAACTAAGGCAGATTATCCATTAATTCATTAATTAAACAGGCCACAGGGTCTTGATTCGATTGTTCTCGACCACCTTTGGAGGTGTCCTCCAGCCTGACTCTGGGTCCAGAGTCCGTCTCCAGTCCGTATTCAATACAGGTGTTCCTGCACGCTATGCCTGCATCCTGGTTATGCTGTTCCATGTATGCCTTGCCAGCTTCTTGCATCAGGAAGTCGATGTCACGCTCATTCTTCATATACAGCTTAATGTCATCCATTGAGAAGAGGTGGCTGATAGTCGTCCCACTTCGGAACCGGTACCCAAAGCCGCTCTGGGTAATGATCTGGCTGAGGGGGGGGGGGGGGGGGGGGGGTTATTCAGAACATGTGATGGAGCATATCCTTGCTCGATGCCACACTTGATGCTCACATTTGCAGCTGGCTTCGAGTTGGCTTCTAGAATTGTCTTCCATAGCTTTCTTGGGTTCTGGAGGAAGGTCCTTCGCGACCTGTTGAGGTTATACAGTTTAAGGCATTCCAGTATGCAGACTCCCATTGGGTCGTAGGCTTTCTTATAGTAAATCCAGGCAGTGCACAGGTTGGTGCTCCTCGCCTTTCAGTGGAGTGCAGTAAGGTTATTTAGCCGGTCGGTGTGAATCATGTCAGACCCTGGAGCTGTCCAGTTCTTCATCTTGGACACTCTTGTCAGGATATCTGTTGTGATGACTACTGGGTCTTGTTCTGGGATGTTGCTCTGCTCTGACCGTACGTCTGCCAGCTATTGGGCGTTAGTGTTAATGCATTTCCTCTTTCTCTGTTCAAAAGGTGCAGCATTTTATTTTAAAGTCTTACATTACTTGCCTATTGAAACTTGACAATGGACCTTTATATTTTGATATAAGAAGTATTTCAGTATTTACCGCTGATTGAATGATGAATGGTGACTTGTGTCAAACTGGTATTGCACCTAGTTTGACGTATTACTCTGAAATGCACAGGGTGTTTTCATTCTCACCACACAGCAGACTCCTTTCACACAGAAACATTAGTTCACAAGCTGAGGCCAAAGATCCGTGTCTCTCACTCCTATCTGTATCTTGAGGAGTGTGAAGGGTAGTATGATAAAGCACTTTATGACCTGCAGTGTTTTGTGGCTCGTACAAGGGCACTATATATCGGTCTATCATGCAACCTGATCTGGGCCCCCCTGACCAGCTTCGTAGAAGTTCTTTTTCATTTATAGAGGTCAGCCCGGCTGATGTCCAATGTGCAATAAGGGAGCTTTCCTTTAACGGTGGTGCGGGTCTAGATGGCATTGTGAGTAAGTTTATTAAACTAAGGGTCACATGTCTTATCAGATCCGCTTGCTGCACTCTTTCACGTGTCTTTTTCAGCTTGCAAAGTCCCTTTAGCCTGGAAATGTTCCAAAGTTATTCATTTACGTAAAGGGCAATCCAGAAAATATTAATATTATAGACCTATTTCAATTATAAACAGTACTGTTGAAGTGTGTGAGAATCGTTTTTATTCAACTTTCTAAATATTTAGCTGAGAATAACTTACTTCCTCACTGGCTTTTTACATGGACGCATTTAATCGGATTAAAAGACTGATCGGAATAAAAATTATTCATGTACACACCCAAATCAGAATAGTCAGACCCCAATCAACCTCAATCCGATCAATATTTTATTCCAGTCGAGAGGGGCGGTTTATACCGATACTGATAATCGGATCAAGGCGCTTGAATACATTTATTCCGAAGTTTCTGTCACGGACCAAAGCAGGTGAGAACCCAAATGCACGACAGTGGAGGGAAAATCCAGAAACTGAGCGTTATTGTCAAAAACCAGGTCGTCAGTCTAAACCAGCGGGCTAATCAGAAGAGCGGCAGGCAAAAGGAGAGTTCCAGAAATCAGGCAGGGGTAAAAGAAAAAGGGCTACAAAGACAGAGAGGCAGGCAGACGGATCCGAATTTTGTCCATGTAAACGCATTAGATGTCAGTCTGGGTTCAGAAAACATTTTTCAACTACCATTGCCCTTCTTAAATTTACTAATTATGTATTTTTTTGGTTTTGATAACAGTATGTGTGCTGGTGCTATATTCATAGATCTTACTAAAGCTTTTGATTTAGTTCATCATTACTTATTATTAGATAAACTACATTCTACTGGCCTGTCAAGTTCTTCTCTGTTTTGGTTTAATTCTTATTTACACGATCGACGCCAGTGTGTGTCCTTTGGAGGCAGCCTTTCCAATCTGACCGCCACTGACCGAGGCATTCCCCAAGGTTCATCTCTTGGGCCAGTTCTTTTCTGGCCCAATGGGAGATTCAACTTTGTAATTAATTATTCTAAATGTAATATCTCTGACATCAGCATTACCTTTCAAAATGACTGATTCAGTCCAGCGATATCTAATAGGCTCATTCTAAACCAAATGAAATCATATGCGATGCTTTTTCAGAAAAAGCAGACTTCATCGTCTGAAGCGAACTTTTGGATCAAGCTCTTCTTAAAGCCGTTAGACAGGTGGAATATCTTGTTCTCTGGCTGGTTTCCGGTCTCTCTTTTAGCACTCATGTACATAACTTAATAAACAGCCTGTGCAGGTTTATCCTCCGCTGCCCGTACAGGACACATGACTGTACAATGTACCGGGATCTCTCCTGGTTTGCTTTAGCAGATAGAAGGGGCTTTCATTTGTTACAGTTCTTATTTAAATGCATTTACATGGACTATCCTGCCTACCTAAAACAGTAACTGATCCCATTTAATTCCTCTTATAACTTGCGTCGTATGAATCATATCTTTTTTGTACCCCTTGAATTAAAAAAAAAAAAGAAATTGGACGAAATGCTTTCCGGCACCAATCAACTGGAATAATCTTCCACTTTCTATCCGTTCCTTGACGACATTTCCACTGTTTAAAAATACCTTATCAAATTATTAAAACTGTTTCTGGGAGCTATGTCACACCTCGTTATATTTGCATATGTATTGTATATTATAGTTTAGTTGTACAGGCGTCCATATGTATGTACATTTGTATATGAAATGAATATAAATATGTTAACTTTTGCTTGAAATGTGTGGGTGGGTGGACAAACTGGAGTCTTGTATGTATGAGCGAACGTGTTTCTAAATTTGTGTATCGTTTGTAAATGTATTTAATTGCTGCTTATTTCGTTGATGTGAAAATGATCTCGAAAACGAGATGGATCACCTCAAGGGGTTACTCCTCTTTATAAATACATGTAAATGTGTTATTTGTTGTCTTAATCATAGACTGGGTGCCTCATCTTCATCGCTGCCATGTTGGTTGCTAGGACCTACTGTGATGTGTGGATGATCCAGAACGGCACCATGATTGAAAGGTCAGACTCAGACTTAACAATATAAATTGAAATAAAATGTGTAACTTTAAGTTTTCAATATGCAGCATTTGGGAGCAGACATAATTAGGGGTGCACCGATTGTAATATTCTAGCCGATCACCCATTTTAGCCAAAGCCAATTTTCTAAAATAACGGACAACATACACCTTCAATTTTCCAATCTTGTTTTATTGCACACAAACAGTGCAGCAGGTTACACTGCAGACCTGTTTAGAACTGGTCACAAAATATAAAGAGCACAGCCAGCAATATTTTACTTAAAAAAAAAAAAAAAGGAAATGACAAGGTTTGAGGTCGTTAATAAAATAATTATCTACAGGACAAACTAACAAAACAATCTAAAGCACCAATAAGGTGTCCTGAGTTTTAGGTTTTCTTTCTTTTAGTGCAAGAAGAAAAAAATTCCAAATGCAGCAGCTTTGTGACGATTTCAATGTAAAATTGTCATCTCTAAAAGTCAAATATTCTACCATAAATATTCTACTTTCAATCCAGCAGGGGGTCGAGCGATCGATTGGCGCATCCCTTCAAATATATAATGAACTGAAACTATAGGACACAGGTTCTTGTCCATGTAGAGCCCTCCATTTGAAAAGATCTTTAAGGAGTGTAGCAAGGCTGAATTGTTGCGTATTGGAGCTCAGGTTGGTGTTAAAGAGATCAGGAATCGGGTCCTAAAAACGTTGATCAAACCTCTCAACAGCCTGAGCTTTTGACTCCTGGAAATATTTGCTGATCTTGTGCATGTTTTGCTTTGCAGTGCGATTATTGGTCGCTCGAAGAAAGATTTCAAGATCTTCCTGTTGAACTTTATCAAATTCATGCCCCTTGTGAGTATGCTTGTGCTTTAACTACTGTCACACCCAGAGCTGCTGTGTTCAATCAAACCTGACACAGGAGACTGTCATTCTGTAACACATTCATTAGAGTATTTGAGTCGTCACGGCGACAAAACAACCAGGTTTGGGACCGGCTCAAGAGAGACGATGGCTGTGCTACGCTAGCT
Source organism: Brachionichthys hirsutus (assembly GCF_040956055.1). Taxonomy (NCBI): domain Eukaryota; kingdom Metazoa; phylum Chordata; class Actinopteri; order Lophiiformes; family Brachionichthyidae; genus Brachionichthys; species Brachionichthys hirsutus. The sequence goes on from NC_090910.1 coordinate 2,760,467, forward strand.
CATGCTAGCCGTGCGCTTATGAGGCTGCATTTGATTCAGTACTGGCTAGTTTACATATGTAAACTATACAGTACACATTGTTGGTATAGTTTATCATCACACTAATCTCAATTAGTATCATGTTTTTCTCCTGTAAGATTATACTACATATCTTGTCCTTATTTCTGTGTCGTACCTGTAATTAGGTAGAAACCATCAAACAGAAAATACCGTGTATGAACACATTACGGAGTGTCAAACCTCGTCACTTGTAACTTTAAAGTTACCGTATGTTGAGAGATGTGTGTTGTGTGGCTTGGTCTTTCCAGATTGCACTGGTGAACAACTTCCTGAAGCTTGGTATAAATGAACTGAAATTGAGGTTCCGGGAGAGGCTCACCAAGAACCTGTATGACCAGTACCTGCGGTAAGTAGTGGACTGGTACTAAAACAGATTCTGGGTTACTGCAGATGATTTTTAAACTAGATTTATCAAATTCTATATAGCTAGTCCTCACTTAAAATCAAAGTTGGTAAACGATTTAAGCAAAACGCCATTTGACCCACAACTTGTCAGACATTTTGAGCAGTCAAGAGTAGTGCTTTGGATCATTGCCAGTTTCTAAAATCGATTCATCGCGATTCTATTCGATTCAGCACTAATTGATGGATTCCGATTAATTTGGTGAAGAATAATCCAGACGCAAAGAGAATGAAAACATAACGTCACATAAAGCTGGGTCCAAATGTCATTTTTTGATCGGTTTGATTACAGCAAGAAGGTCACAGGTTCGATTACCAGGTGGAACATGGTCTCTCTGTGCGTCTGCGTGGGTCTCTTTTGGGAGATCTGTTTTCCGCCTGCCATCAGAAGCGTGCATTTTCGGAACATTAGGTTGGAGCATTGTGGCAGCAGTAGCTTAGAACTTATCCTACGCTTGGACTTGATACAGTTTTCCTTTTTATACAATTCATTGTATATTTGCAATAAACTAATTAAAAAGAAATCCAACTTGTCTTTGCGTGTGATGATGGATCCATCATCACAGACTGGATCTCTGTACCGGTACATCATATCTTGTTTTATGGCCAATTGAAATGTGGTTTTTGGCATTTGTTGTCTTGTCAGCCATTGACCGACTAATAAGCTAAACATTCTGGACCCTTCATGCACACCTTGATGGCCCGTTTCACTGGTGGGAATTAGTTACTTTATGAGACTTCAACCTGATGTGTTTGGCCTGTTTAGAACGTGTGACGCACACCTGGACTCTGTACGGTTCTCTCACTGTTCACTGGTGAGTAGAAGCTTACATGCTGTGCTACCCCTGTTCTCACTCTGTAGTGGTTTCACGTACTACAAAATGGGAAACCTGGATAACCGGATCGCCAATGCAGACCAGCTACTGACTCAGGATGTTGAAAAGTTCTGCAACAGTGTCGTGGAACTTTATTCCAACCTCAGCAAGGTAACAAACTAGCTGTGCTTCAGCTCTAATGTTTTAATGATGAAAATGTCATCACTGTTCTTGAAACAATAGAAAATGGGAGTAAAATGCACAGAATCTAAGTTTGAAACAACTAAAACATCATGTAAAAAATAAATATGGCAAAACTAGACTAAATTAAAAATGAATTACTAACACTAATACTTTCTAAAGATGTTGGGAGTATTGCATTTAATCACTGCTTTGTCTGTCCTGCAGCCGCTGTTGGATATTGGTCTTTACATCTTCAAGCTGACAAGTGCCATTGGTGCTCAGGTAAATCTGTGCATGTGTGCTGCTCAAAACAATTATGTGAACACTGAAATCTTCCAATTGGATCTGGAGCAAATAATTAGTGAAATTGATTCACAGCAATTTGTGATTTTTAAATTGACAGATTAAGATCCCTGATATTTACCTGATGTAAATATCATTGCTTTTATCTGATCTGGGTGGGGGCGGGAATAAAACAATCTATAAACTGATTGTATCCACCTTCACTTCCCTTCCTAGGGCCCTGCCATCATGATGGCCTACCTGCTGATCTCAGGTCTGTTCCTTACACGACTGAGGAGGCCCATAGGCAAGATGACGGTCGCTGAGCAGTGCTACGAGGGAGAGTATCGCTTTGTGAATTCTCGCCTCATCACCAATAGGTGGGAACCTTGTTCTGCTAGATCAGATTAGATTACAGTCAAATGTATTGTCATTGCACAGCAGTGCAGTACAACATAAAAACGTTTGGCACCTAATCTGAGTGCAAATAAATAGTAAAATAAAAATATATCCTTACGGTACAGGATGGTGGATCTTATAAAGAATATAGTGCAGTGCAAATGGTTAAAGCGATCCCCGACTGTTTTGACAAATCAGTCTAAAAACACAAGCTTTTACTTCTACATGTACAAAAATAAGCTTTTACTTCTACATGTACAAAAATATATAATTATTTCTTAAGCTATAAAATCAATTTTGTTCCGCCAACGTTTACGTCGCGAGGCATTCTGGGTGTGACATGAAACGGCTGCAGCACCGAGCTCCCTGCTATTGATTAGCATGGCAGCGATCTTTTAGCAGCGATCAGCTCCTCCGTTCAGCCTTTTCAGTCTGAACCAGAGCGTCAGCAACAACGTGAGGACAGACAGAGAGACAGAGACAGAGAGAAAAATGTTCTCCGTGGAGTCTGTGTCGCCATACCGACAGAGAGAAAGAGAGCGTCTGCTGTCAAGAGCTCCGCCTCTCCTCTGAAACAGACTCCCCCAAATTCCCTGACCCGCTAAAGCCAAGAAAGTGTTGGAAAATGCATATAAAGGAATACAATTCAAACCTCTTATATATATATATATATATATATATATTTATATATATATATATATATATATATATATATACCAATAGCTTATATTTTCAAGGGAGAGGTGCTGTGTGCATTAACCCGGATGTGAGCATTAACCCGGATGTGAGCATTAACCCGGATGTACTGTGGCTCAGTTGGTAGAGTGGGTCGTCCAGTGATCAGAAGGTCGGTGGTTCGAATCCCGGCTCTGACTGTCCGAGTGTGGAAGTGTCCTGACACTGAACCCCAGATTGCTCCCAGTGGGCTGGCAGCACCTTGCATGGCAGCAGTCGCCCACTGGAGTGTGAATGTGTGTGTGAATGTGTGTGTGAATGTGTGTGTGAATGGGTGAATGTGAGGCCTCATGTAAAAGTATCAGTGCAGTCCATTTTCCATTTACTACTTGCGTCACTGGTCAGCCTTCATGACCGGCTCAGTGCTGCTCTGCCCATCAGGAACTTTGGATGTGAATAAACTCAGTAAGGTATATTATTAAAATAATAACTCTTCAATAGTTTGTATTCATTTAGTCATTTTTCCAAACGCTTTTTCTGCTTTAGCGAGTCACGTGATTTGTCGGAGACTGTCTCAGCTGGAGAGAGGCGGAGCTCCCCGCGTATGCAACGGAGACAAACAACCGTTCACGCACACAAACTCACTGCGGACATTAGTGTATTGTAAATACCAATACATCGTGGCGTAACATTAATATGAAGCGAATACTTACCATGGATTGCTTCAGAAATAAAACGGAGCTCTTTACAGCAGACGCTCTCTCTCTCTGTCGGCATGGCGACGCAGCTGCCACACAGACGCCAAACACAAGGACCTAATCTAGAGTCCTCCCAGCGGTTTACATCTCCGTTCTCATCACTTGCTACTTCTTCACTCACTTCTGCTCGTTGCTGGTTCAGACTGAAAAGGCTGAACGGAGGAGCTGATCGCTGCTAACAGATCGCTGCCATTCTAATCAATAGCAGTGAGCTGGGCGCTACAACCAAATTACGTCACACCCAGAATGCCTTGGGACCTAAACAACATCGGCAACCCCCAAACAAAATGAATTTTATATCTTATAAGAAATAATTATATATTGTTGTACATGTATTTACGTAGTAGAGGTACATTCTTGTGTTTTTAGACCCATTTGGTAAAACTTTAAACAAAATAAATGTGCCTGCAAGTGTTTGAACCCTAACGCTGTACATTACATTTGTATTTGTTTCTTTCTCTGTAGTGAGGAGATAGCCTTCTACAACGGGAATATTAGAGAAAAACAGACTATCCACACTACATTCAAGAAACTGGTAGGTAGCAGTTTAGCACTGTCCAACAAGATGCGAATGCCTGTTGCCATCCAGGTTCTGGCTGCAGATAATCTCTTACTGGTGTGGTTTGGTCTGTAATGTGTTGTGTAGCTCCTGAAACCACACTTGTGATTAGTATCGGGTATCATTTAACATTTTATACCGGTAAACACTAACATTTTATTTTGCACTGATCTCTTGCCTCTGAGTTCTTTACTTTAGTTTTTGCTGTAAATAGTTGTTTTCTGTGTGCTGTGTTAATTCTTAGAGATACGTTTAGGCAGTTCTTGTTGATGTAATTATTGCTAGAAATGATTTACCTCATCTGGAAATTTGAACTTAATTTGCTTTTTTAAGAAAAAAACCCCATTTCGTGCTCTATGAAATGAAAAAAACAAAGAATTGCTGGCAAATAGTAACACTTGGCTTTTAAAAGTGAATCTATTCTGGTAAGAGCGCAGTGGATGCCAAACTGCTCTTTATTTAGCCATTTATTAGGCCCGAGCGCCTAACTACGCGTAAGGGCATATTGTTTTTGCAACGCAGTGGATGAAATGTTGATGACGAGCGCAACTCGCCATCAAACGCTGCCGTTCAACGAGTGAAACACTGACACCCACGCTCAGACACACACAAACACACACCCACGAGTTGATGACGCGATCATGATCAACCCGTCATCAAATGTCACCATTAAAAGGAAATGCTAAAAATGTCAGCAATTCAATCGTGAGTTCTTTTATGTGATGAGGACCAAGAAGGTTGAGGAAGGGTCGTCTGCCTTTTTATTGTAAAGAAGTTTGCAACGCGTTGGATGCTGATAGTGTCACAGGCTGTGTGACTACCGGTAAGTGTCTGACTATACAAAGGAATCCTCACTACTGGTATCTTCCTGCAGCAGAGGTGGAGCATTCCACTCATAAAGGTTGAGCCAAACATCATGTGAGGTGATTGGGCAAAGCAGGGTTTGGTCTGGTGAATAATATGCATAAACATCAACATCTAAACTCGTGCATAAACAAACATCTGATCCTGTTTGTTCCTTTTCCCAGGCTACGCCTGTCTCTTCTCAAGTAGTCGGTCTTTATTCATTTCATCATGTCAGGCACAAAATAATCCCTTTTGATATTTCATTTTCATTTTTTTATTCATAAGAACAATAATAATCATAAACAAAACATTACAGAGGCAAAAAAAGGAAGTTAAATAAAGCTAAAAAGGAAAAGATAATAAAAGCTAAAAAGGAAAATATATAAAAGCTAATCTGTCAACCAAAGCTGAAGGTGTGAGCAGCCCTTATCAGCTCAGTCTTGTACATCCTCTTATTAAAAATGGAGCAAGGCATGAGCTTTCCCTTTTTATTACACACAGCTGTGTCAATTTGCTGATTTATCTTATGTCTCGGCATGTGGGAGCTGGACTGGAGGACGATCTCAGACAGCCACGAACCTGGCACTCCCGAAACCATTTCAAGGATTTACGTTTTGAGCTTTCTCGATCCTGTGGGTCAACCTGCTCCATTTAATTAGTGCTGCATAAAAAAAAGTACCCCCACAGTAGTGGGAGGGAGATCCTTGAATTCTCTAAACGCGCTCATTAACTCTCCGTTTATCAAACTATATCGATAACCGCTTCCCTGATGGGAGCGGGACAAACAGTTTGTGGCCCGGGTGGTTGGGGTCTGTGGCGATGCGTCCGGCCCGCCTCTGGACTCTGGAGGTGTAGAGTCCAAATCAGGCAGACGGTGACCCACAATCCCCTGAGCTGTCCTCGCCACCCGGGATAGGTCCTTCCTGTCCTGCGCCGTGCAGCTGCCGTACCACACGGTCGCACTGAGACACAGGATGCTCTCTATCGTGGCCCGGTAGAAGTTCTCAAGCAGCACAGAGGAGAGTCCAGCCCGCTTCAGCTTCCTGAGGAGGAAGAGCCGTTGCTGGGCCTTTTTCACCTGATGTTGAGTGTCCAGAGGAGATGTGAATGCCCAGGAATTTAATGTTCTCCACACGCTCCACTGCTTCCCCTCGTATGCACAGGGGGGCGTGTTCAGTCTTCCTGGACCTCCTGTAGTCCACTATGACCTCAGTCATAGTGAATTCCTGGGCATCCACATCTCCTCTGACCCCTCCTGGACACTCGACGCCAGACACCTGGTGAAGAAGGCCCAGCGACCGCTCTTTTTTCTCAGGAAGCTGAAGCGGCCTGGACTCTCCTCTGTGCTGCTTGCAAACTTTTACCGGGCCACGATGGAGAGCATCCTGTGTCTCAGTGCGACCGTGTGGTATGGTGCAGCTGCACGGCGCAGGATAGGAAGGATCTATCCCGGGTGGTGAGGACAGCTCAGGGGATTGTGGGTCACCTTCTGCCTGAATTGGACTCTGGACTCTGGAGGTGTAAACAGAGGCGGGGATGTTGGCATCCAGCCAGGTCTCTGTGAAGATCGCCACGCAGCTATCGGTCCTCTTTGACACGATCCTCAGCCATATTTTGTCCATTTTCTTTACGAGCAACCTGGCGTTGGCGAGGAAGGGACTGGGTAGCGCCGGTCTGTGTTGGTTAGCACCTAGCCTAGCGCACACGCTGCCCCACTTATAAAAATAAATAAAATAAAATAAAAACAAGAATACAAAAAAAACAAGCGCAGAAAGCCGGGAGCCTCGGGCTGCAACAGGGTGTTTACGCGCCGCCATTCCGGTGATGGGGTCCACATGGATGTAAGTTTTTGTGGCGCGTTCAGGGACTTCCACCGGAGACTCTGGCATCTTGTTTGGGCCACTCTGCAAACTAAACAGAGAAATGTATTCCTGTTATCAAGACATCTGCAAGTATCTGATAAACCTAAGTCAGATGATGGTGTTTGTGATAATCAGATAGTCTTCTCACCTGCCTGGTCTCTCCTCATCTACCGTATTAAGTTTTCTGCCAGGTGGAGCCGGCTGATCCAGGATCACACCTGGTGGAGAGGTGATGTTTTTCCTTGAGAAGAAGCGCTTTAGCGCATCTCCTACTGCTGAGGTTGTTCGAGGTGGACTGCAGGGGTCTGGGTGGGTGTTGGCAGTCTTGTTGCAGGAAGCAGATCTTATGAATGGATGGTTGAGGACTCCTTCTGGCGTGATCCTCTTTGTAGGACTCAGCGCCAGCATGGCCTTCAGAAGCTCGATGCATGATTCAATAGCTTCTGCATCATCGTTTTCCTCCAGCTGCATCTAGTTCAGGAAGCAATGGTCAAACTCATCCTTATGATCCATGAGAACATCATCAATCAAAGTTAAAGAAAACAAGGAACTTTTAGCCCTTACTGTTTTCAGATCGTCCAGAGAATTCAGCTCCTGACCCGTGGGAAGACGAAGTGGTTCCGATTCCTTCCCAAGCATCTGAAGACGAAGAACAACAACAAATTTAGGGGGAAATGCTTTCTGCAGGAAAGTATTTGTGTTTGCATGACTATCAGAAAAGAGTTTGCAGCTTTGCAGCTTAAGTTGAGAAGCGTAAATGCTTACCTTCCACTTGGTGAACATGGTCTTGGTGAAAAAACGCTTTCCGTGAATCCCTTTGTTGAGATCACAGTTGGATGGCATTCCCAGCAACTTCACCATTTGTGCAACCTGGAGATAAAACACAGCACAGTTAGTTTTACAGTATCACCGGCTCCCTCCGCTGAACTGTCCTGTGGGGGGGGGGGGGGGGTCTCTTCAGAACGCTGACCCGACTGAACACCAAAGAAGTAGTCTGATTACGACAGGTAACTTACCACCTCTCTATCCGTGGTGCCAGTAAAGAGATTGCTTCCCAAGATCATTTCGGCCGTCACACAGCCCAGAGACCACATATCAACGGCCTCAGAAAGGGGAAGACCGAGGAACACTTCTGGAGCCCTACATGTAGAAAGAAAAAAAAGTGTACGTCACATATTACAAATATTAAAGAAGTACATGGAGCATGTCCCAAATTAAATAATGGGGACGTATGGACAAGAATACTAAATACTTTAATAGACTTTACCTGAAACAAGGTAACTGTATATCCACACCAAGCTTTAGTTCAGACCTGTGTCTGGCCGCGCCAAAGTCTATCAGCTTGACTTTACTGAAGGGTCTCTGTCGATCGACTGACATGATGTTATTAGGTTTTATGTCAGTGTGGATTATACCCGTTTCCTTCAGCGCCAGCAAAGCTTCAGCCATCTGCAGAGCACAGGGAGGGGTGTGTTTCAGAGATTCTTACAGGTTATAACCGACAGCATCGTGCGATTTCTCCCTGCTATTAAGCCTACCTGTTGAATGATGCCTCTGATGTCACTCAGAGGAATTGTCTTTTTCCTTTCGTTCAGAAGCTCATCCATGTCCTTGTACAGCAGCTCCAGCACAGGCGCCTTTCCAAATGTGAAGTCAAACCATCCATGACACTTGATGACATTGTGCTGGTCAGCGTTTGCAGACATTAGCTCTTCCAATATGTTAGTCTGTAAAAACATGACAAGTTATACATGATTAGTTTCCTGACAGGGAAGTTAATCTGTTCACATTCATGAAGGTCAGGTGAATTCAGCTGGATGGAGCGAAGGCACATTGTGTTACTGTTGTCGATGCGTGCACTATTGTGTTTGCGATGCTTTTTGCACTTCTAATTACAAAATCCACTTCTCTGTGCTTCACTGACTAAACTAACAAATTGACAGATGTGAACAGGAAACTCAACAACTGGTCCACACTCACCTCGTTGTCACAATCGTTTTGACCCAGGGGCCTTTTTACAGCCACAAACTCTCCGGTGTCGTTCCTTCTGCACTTCCTCATTCCTCCAAAGCCGCCTTGTCCCAGGGTCTTCATTAACTCATAGTTGAGGAAGTCTATGCAGAACCCTTCTTTCACGGCTGCTGGGTACTCTCTCGTCCATGGATACGATCCACGGAGAATAAAGGGATGGACAAGGACGTCACTAGGCGTAATCCTTTTTTCAGGCTCTTTTTCCATCATGGCAGTTAGAAGATGGATGCACTCCTCCATCTCCAGATCTTCACGGGTTGCCTCTTGATGCGTCTAGTTCAGGAAGCAATGGTCAAATCCACAATCAGTCAGAAAATCTTTTGCAAGTCATTCACAGAAGTGTAGAAGATTGAACACGCACCAAACCACTAAATATGATATCTCCATTTGTCATCCCCAAACTAACATTTAAAGCATTTTGGACAAAACACCAATAACGGCTGTTAACCAGGATTTTAATGGATGAATTATTTTAATTCATCCGTCCATCCATCAGGTGGAGGAAGTGGAGCAGCAGCCTCCTCAGTCATTACCTTAAAATGTGCATATCGCTCACAGCCACGGAGCAAGAAGAGCATGACAGAACCCAAAGACCACATATCCGCAGCCTCAGACGACGGTAGGCCGGAAGTTCTTTCTGGAGACCTACATGTGGAAGAAGCAAACATTTTAAAGGTTAGCTAGTAATTATTCCCATTAATTAAAGGCTATTTATTCTAATGTGATCCATGAATTATAGCGACTAGTGAAAATTGGCCTTGGCTAACTGGCATATTGGCTGAAATATGTATTACTATGTCCCTGATATAAATAAATAAATATGAAAATGGTTGAAACCATTGTCAGACTTTCATGGAGGGAAAAAATACATATTAAAATGATAGAAAATGAAAAGTTAATAGTGAATCTTTTTTAATTTAACAATAAGCTGATACCAGAAGAGTCCATCTAGTATGAACCGGATGTGGAAGGTTTAAAGGAGTGTATTCAGTCATCAATGCTAACTGCTAAAATGCTGAATTTTAGCATGAGCAACCATCTAGTGGCTAAAATTGTTGCTAACATGAGCTGATAAACTAACTCGAGCTAACAAACTGACTTGAGCTAACATGCATTCACGACCAATTTTGCTGACAGACAAGACACAGGTGGAAAATATCCTCTCCTCTCTGGGAGTTACGACCACTGTATTCATTGCCCTTACGTAAATTCATCCGCTTGCAGCTCTGGAGCCGTCCCGTTGTCGGATCTCAGCCGGGCCAAACTAAAGTTTGCCAGCTTGACACTGAGAGGTCTTGTCCGCTCATCTTCCATGATGATATTCTTGGGGGATACGTTTCCATGGATCACCCCGATGGACTTCAGAGCCTTCAACGCTGTGGCCATCTTGAAAAGAAAGTTGTCCACAGTTTAAACATGAACGTTTACAGTTACTGGCTTGTTTATCTTTGTATTAGACTGTGCTCATACCTGTTGGATTATTTCTCTGATGTCATTCAGGCTCAGCTTGTTCATGTTTCTGCAGACGTAACCTTCTAAGTCATCGTCTAATGGCTCAACGGCCAGAGTCGTACCTCCCAAAAACCAGCCATGAAATTTGACAATATGATATGCCTCAAGTTTTCGGCACATCAACTCCCCCAGGATGGCAACCTACGATTACAGATAAGCATCAATAGAAGGCAATCACTTGAAATGTATTAATAATCTCTAACTAATTTAAAAAGATTGTACCTACCTCTTTGTAAAAACTATCCTCATCCTGCCGCTTAATGGCAGTATACCTGGGCAGATTGGCAGGATTCTGGACAATATACGCCTCAAGTAAACTGTAAATATCCATCATGCTAGAGTAAACACTCTCCTTGTTCTCGTCTGCTATTTATATGATTTGTCAGCTTCTTTGATGCTTTGATGTCCTTTTGCCAAACGGTTGAAGATGGATTCATTGAAGATTAAAGTAAAAGATCAAAGCATTTTGCAGAGACAGGTGTTAGCATTCATGCTAACATTCACACCGTAGTGGTGATCATATTCTTGACAAGTTTGTCATGATTTAAAAGATGTAAAACATTGCTTTACTTCCCATTTTATGGCTCCAACAGTGTTCTTCAAATGCTTTCACTGACAAATATTTTTTTTTCTTATCTCCTGCACTGACATGTGCATCCTATGCCTAATCTGAAAAATCCTGCTACACAATTAGATTTCCTAAACATGACATTAGGGGAAATGAATAGTGACAAAGCACCTAGCCCAGATGGCCTACCTGTAGAATTTTTCTGAAATCCTATCTCTATTCTGCAGATTTAAAAATGTAAAACAACAGAATCTTGGGCAAGACATTGAACCCCAAATTGCTCCCAGTGGGTCTGGCAGCAGTCACCCACTGGAGTGTGAATGGGTGAATGTGAGGCCTAATGTAAAGCGCTTTGGGCACCGCAAAGGTGGAAAAAGTGCTGTGTAAGTGCAGACCACTATGAAGCGGTCAGGACTAAAACGGGACGTGTCAGCTCATCGGCCTTTGACGTCGCTTGCATCTTTAATTTCATCTCATTTCTTTTTTCTCATCCTTTTTAATTTATTCTTCCTTACTCCCTCCTTGTTGTTGAACACATCTTGGTCCAAAGGCAGCAGCTATACTTTATGTTGTGCTTTATGATTGCAAGACATCAGACATGAGTCAAACTTTCATGTGTGCAACTTCAATTTAAGGGAAACTACAATTTTTATGTTCCATTTTGGCCTATTTTTCAAATTAGCCTTGTTTCCAATCTAAATAAGTGGCAATGTGCTGGCGTGTGATGTCGTGTAGGCTGGTCCTGGCACTTAGCTGTGAACATCCTTGCAGCAATTGATGGAGTCTTTCGACGCATTAGTATGTCCTGATGATAAAGATAAGCAGATAAGACTAGCAGAACCAAAAATAAAGGCTTTGTTATGTTTCTTGTATGAATTCAATAGCACATTATATTTATATATCACTGCAGCAAGGTCCGATTTTAATCCATTGGAGATAAGCAGAAAGGTGATTTTCAGTACGTTAAGTGTTAAGAGTGTTACTACGGTAGTATTGTCATCCAGGTTCAAGACTTACTATAATCATTGTCCTCTGAGCTGACGGCTGAAAGGCAGTCAGTTACTTCTAATACTTTCACTAGAAAACATAGATATAACGATGCCCATTGTTCTTTACACTTCAAGAGACAGCAGTTTGTTGCACACAGAAAGACTAAAATTTCCTTTCGAAAAGAACAAATGCAGAAGATCTTACCAAGTTTTGTGTAACACATCAGGACATTGTCTTCCCAAGTTAATGATGTGAATGTACCTCTTTTTGTTTCAGGTGGACCACTTGCATAACTTCATCTTCTTTCGCTTCTCCATGGGATTTGTTGACAGCATAATTGCCAAGTGTAAGTAAATATTTAACTTACTCTGAAACGAGTATACTCGTCTCGAGTATATTGTCAGTTGCACAGCAAAACATGTACTTATACTCGACAATGAAATTCTTATGCTCATCCCCCATAAAAAGACAATGGAACTAACAATTAAGAACACAATAAAAATGTCAGTGATATGATTATGTGCGTGTATTGCGTGCGGCGTGTGTGAATGATGCATTGAGAAGCCTGTTGGCCTGTGGGTAAAAGCTGTTTGTCAGCCTTGTGGTTCTGGACTTCAAACTCCAGTAGCGTCTGCCTGATGGTAGGAGTGTGAAGAGTGAGTGTTGTGGATGTGTGCTGTCTCTGATGAGGTTGAGTGTCCTTCGAAGGACTCTGGTTTTGTAAATGTCCTGCAGTTAGGGGGGAAGGCGGCCCCAGCAATGTGCTGTGAAGTCTTGATCCACCCGCTGGTGTCTTCCTGTCTCGTGCTGTGCAGTTCCCGTACCAGACTGTTGTAGACGCGGTGAGGTACACCTGTCGAAGCGGCCGAAGATTTTGGTTGACATGTCAAATTGTCTCAGTCTTAGAATAGAATAGAATAGCACTTTATTACACACAGTGATGCAATGAAATTAAGCAGGCTCTGTACAGTGCAACAAACAGGAACGGTGTAAAAGGACACACCAAGTGTGAAGATATTGCGGTAAACAGTGTTTAGGATAATTATTGCGATAATTATATGTGAAGATGATTGTTTTAATTGTTATTCAGTGTCCGTATGGCCCATGGGAAGAAGCTGTGAGACAGTCTGGTGGTGTGGGATTTGATTGACCTGTAGCGCCGTCCAGAGGGCAACAGGTCAAAGAGATGATGGGCGGGGTGTGAGGGATCTCCATTGATGGCCTTGGATATGCTGAGGCAGCGAGATTTGGCGATGTCCTCCACGGAGGACAGAGGACGGCCGATCATCTTTTGGGCCGTGTTGATGACCCTTACGCACAGAAGTCACTTTTCAAAATAGAACCTCTTCAGACTGATAAGCAATAAAAAAAATTCAAACGTTCTGTGCGGCCCGGTAACAAATGCCTCACGGACCGGTACCGGGCCGTGGGACCACTGCACTAGAGGACACCGGCCTCGACATCTCCCCTCATGTAGTCTATTTCTGGCTGTTTGGCCAGACACATGCACACCAGTAACCTGCTGGACATCATTGTACAGCACTCTGGCAGTGCTCCTCCTTTCTTAATGCATATTTTTACATATATTATTAAGTATGCTTATTTTTTGTTCAATTTCTTTCCACATGCTTCCACAATCCTCTGCAGACATTGCAACTGTGGTGGGTTACCTGGTGGTTAGTCGGCCTTTCCTAAACCCATTGCAGCAGCGCCACATGCACAGCTCGCACTCTGAGCTGCTAGAGGTAAGAAAACGCACTCAAACGGGCACAGTTTATGGTCTACCCGCATTGTCACAATTATTTTCAACCCTTTGGTTTTAACAACTTAAAAACAGAAATGTCTGTGGAGGTTTTTCTTTTCCCTCAGACGACCAAATGATGCAGTTATAGTTATCAGATCGCTCCTGCACCACCATTATCCCTCCTGCTCTCTACGTCCTTCCTGTTTCGTCTTTCTCATTACATTGTCACCCACCCAAACACTGCAATGCTGCCCCCCAACAGGGGTGTAGGTCGTCATCACAGCCGAGGAGAGGTCTGATATTCACTGAGGACATGTGCAAAACTTTCCTCAAATTTGTCCTTGAAGCCCCCCCCCCCCCCACCTTGGCGCTCAGGTGGGGAGGGCTTCGAGGACTCTAGGGGAAAAGCCCTTGTAATCATTGACCGCCTCAGGCCTCAGATTCTTCCAGCAAGCGTTGATTGTTTCAGATCTCATCTGTAAAAGTTCCACAAACTGCCTTAAGTTTGACGAGATTGTGCTCTAAATCAAAGTCCTGCGAGATTTTGTTTGAAATTCAGATCGTTCCTTCACACGAGATCTGAATGCTGAGCGAAATTTCACGAAAAGGAATTATTTTTAAAAATTGTTGCAGATACGTGAGTTGGAACTGCGGATAACTGGGGGCTTACTGTACATATTTATATATATATTATATATATATATATATATATATACACACAAGTCGCAGGACCAGCCAAACTATGAAAAAAAGCGTGACTTATCGTCCGGAAAATACGGTGTTTAGAGAATCCAATACTTTAAAGGCTATTCTCTGGTGTTTGTGCCACATCAGCTTGCAGTCCTTTCCAAGCACATTTTCACGTTGCTCAGGTTGGGCTCTGAAAGAGAACTGAGAAATGCACAGGCTGTATGTCGGTTCAGGTATTTCTACATGAAAGCGTGCTGTGTCTTCTTCTGGGAACATTGCACAACTAACTTCTAAATAACATATAGGGTTTAATAGCGCTGTATTTTGTTTGAGCTAAACTACGGTAACAGTTTACCGGATGACACCACTGGAAATATTCCCTGTACATTTAAAGCACGGATATGGATTACTTTTTCACACATGGTCACATAGGTTTGGATAGCTTATCTTCAATAAATCATTTAAACTGTTTTGTATGTGCTTCGGTTATCTTTATCTATCTTAAAAAAAATATTTCATCTGGAACATTTAAGTTTCACAAATATGTAAATGAAGAAAATAGGAAGGGTGTAACTACTTTTTCACACAAGGTCTTATGAAAATTTATGCGAAGAAGAAACATCAAGGGTCACCTGGTGGAAAAATGTGAATAATACATAAAACGGTAGCTCTTTTTTGGGAAATGCATTGTTTTGTTATTGTGAGGGTTAAACAAACGTTCCTGGATCTCTTTGACCTGTAGGACTACTACCAGAGTGGGAGGATGCTCCTGAGATTGTCCCAGGCCCTGGGCAGGATTGTACTGGCTGGCCGGGAAATGACCCGCCTCTCAGGGTGAGTGTCGTAAAGGTTTGCAACACAGAAAATCCTGGGTTATAGTAGTTCAGATTCTGAACTTCAAGATGGTAGTGAGTAGGCTGATTTAATTTCTCGGGATTTTCACAGAATTTAAGACTACCTAAATTTAGCAATCTAATTCTATATGGTTGAATATTATATTGCAAAATTGTTTATATTGTATCTAAGAGAAAACTCTAGTGTTCCACAAGTGTATCTTGGTAAATTAGAAAATAATATAGAATATTGTATTGCAGTATATAAAATTAAAATTCAACATCATATAGTTATGTACAGTTAATGTATTTCAGTAATTTCATTCTAAAAGTGAAACCCATAGCTTCATTGCATAAATAAAATATTTCAAGCCTTTATTTCATTTAAATTTTATTGTTGCTTATAGCTAATGAAATTACAAATTGAGTATGAATGAATGAATGAATGAATATATTTATTAGATAGAATGTTAGAGTACAAGTACAGTCACACAGTAGCATGTATTACAGTACAAATAAAGTCAAACATCCTGTCTAAGAGGAGCATTTCAAAAAAGCCCTTGCGGTCTTGTTTCCGTTGAGTATGTAAAAAAGTGTTTTCAATATAAAAGCGCGACTGATTTTTTTTTTTTTTTTTTGCGGAACACTTGGTCTGCTCTCCTTTTGCATTAATGACCTTCAGTGCAGCGGAGCTTGGAGGCGATCAGCCTGTGGCACTGCTCTGGTGTTATGGAAGCCAAAGTTGCCATCAGTTCATCTACATTGTTGATTCTCATGTCTTTCATCTTTCTTTTGCTAATAGGCCATAAATTCTATGAAGGTTTTAGGTCAGGTGAGTTTGCTGGCAAATCGAGTACAGTTATACTCCTGCCACCGCCTGAGATTGACGCAGCAGATCAACCACTGAATTTTCCACTTCACCCTGTCCTTTGCATCGTCCTCCCCAACACCAGCCACTCTCATGTCCCCCCTCACTACGTCCATGTATCTTCTCCTGGGTCGTCCTCTCGCCCTGTCCTCTGGTCGCTCCATCCTCAGCATCCTTCTACCGATATAGTCCCTGTCTCTCCTCTGGACATGTCCAAACCATCAAAGTCTGGTCTCTCTGACCTTGTCTCCAAAACGTCTAACCTTCACTGTCCCTCTTATTGTCTCATTTCCAGTCCTGTCTAACCCTCCGCATCTTCATCTCTGCCACTTTTAGCTCCGCCTCCTGTCTTTACTGCCACTGTCTCTAAGCCGTCCATCCTGGCTGTCCTCACCACTGTCTCTAAGCCGTCCATCCTGGCTGTCCTCACCACTGTCTTGTAGACCTTTCCCTTCATCCTCACTGACACTCTCCTATCACAGAGCACACCTGATACTTTCCTCCACCCATTCTAGCCCGCCTTCACACTTCCTGTGTCACTTCCTTTCCACATCCAAATGCTCGACCTTCTTTACGTCTATTCCTTGTAACCTCACTGTTTCCCCTCAGACCTTCTCATTTACACACATGTACTCTGTTTTACTCCTGCTCACCTTCATGCCTCTCTTTTCTAGAGCAGACCTCCACTTCTTTAAATTCTCCTCTACCTGGTCTCGCTGCAGATCACAATGTCATCTGCAAACATCATATTCCAAGGGGCTTCCTGTCTCACCTCATCTGTTAGTCTATCCATCGCCATGGCAAACAAAAAGGGGCTCAGAGCTGGTCCCTGGTGCATCCCACCTTGACCCTAAATTCCCCTGTTACTCCTTCTGCACACTTCACTGCTGTCATACAAGTCCTGAACTACTCTGACATAGTTCTCTGCTACTCCAGACATCCTCATGCAGTACCACAGTACCTCATGCAGTACCACAGTTCCTCTCGAGCCACCCTTTCAAAAGATTTCTCTCGATCAGGGGTCGGCAAGACGCGTGTGTCTGGCATGCGAGGGCATTTACGTTGGCACGCACAAGTAATGGAGCACACTAAATGTTCGTATATACTAATTGTGGCGGGTCCTGGCGTGACAAGCCGAAAGTACAGTAGGAGTGTAAATCATTATGTTGCGATTGTTTGGATGTGATCACGCGTCCACGATTCAGCGCATCACCGCGATGCTCTTGGGAGTTAAGTCGGCTAGCTTAGCGCCGGTGTTAGCATGGCTAGTAAACCAAGATATGTACAATCCTCAAACAGAAGGATGCTATCAAGAGCACAAAGCCTTCCAAAGGAATAACTATTGTGTCTAAGTTTATGTAAGTGTATTACGGTGTGTCTCGGTACTATGACCCCCCCCCCCCCCTTGCACAGCATACTACTGTTAGCGTTATCATCTGTCTTGAAGGTAAAGCTGTGTGTATCAGTTTTCCACTGTTATTGCCGGTGCTTTGAGTGTTTCTAGATGGCCGGAACGGATTAAATTGTTTTCAGTTATTTTTTATGAGAAACATTGATTTGACAAACAAGTGATTTGACTTATGAGTATAATTCGTCCAGGAAAAAATTGTACTCGTATTACAATATGTGTGTGTATATGTATACATATATATATATAAATGTATATCATTCCCACAGATTTACTGCCCGAATCACTGAGCTGATGAAAGTCCTGAAAGAGCTGAATGCTGGAAAATACGAACGAACAATGGTCTCCCAGCAAGGCAAGGGTATGTTTAATCTCTAACTGCCAAAAGTTAACCACAGATATGAGGTTCCTACGCACCTTCGCATTTAAACACTTTCAGTGATTATTGATTCCATTCACCCTAGAGTCAGACCCTGCAGAGATGCGCTTACTGGTGCCTGGAAATGGTCAAATTATTAACCAAGATAACCTGATCAAGTAAGTCTTTTATTTTTAACTTGATTATACTACTTTGTTGCCAGGGATATAAACTTGGATATAAATATGTTTCATGATGTCAAATGTAAGGCAATGTTTAAATTATTTTGCAGATTTGACCATACACCCCTCGCCACACCGAATGGAGATGTGCTGATCCGGGACCTCACTTTTGAAGTAAAGCTTTTAATGTCTTTTGTTAGCCAGACAAGATAAATATTACTGTCTGAATTAATTGGAGCTGTATTCATTTGTATTAATTCACATACTTTATGCATGATCTTATATCTTGGTGCTTTTGAAGGTAAGGTCTGGCACCAATGTCCTTGTTTGTGGACCAAATGGCTGTGGAAAGAGCTCTCTGTTCAGAGTGCTTGGAGAGGTGAGAGATCTTCCATTAAACTGTCTAAGTGAAAAGTACTAAATATTATAATCTTTTTCTCTCTTTTTTTAAGCTGTGGCCTCTTTTTGGTGGACAGTTGACAAAACCTGAGAGAGGAAAGCTCTTCTATGTTCCGCAGGTAAAACCCTAGCAAGGCTTTTTGCTCACCATTAACAAGTGCAGAAATCAGTGTCAACTGTGTTCCATCTCTTTGTGGTATATAATAAATGGAATATATATATATGTATATTAGGGGTGTAACGGTTCACGGAATGTATTGAACCGTTTCGGTTCGGTTCACTTCCGTAACGTTTCGGTTTTATGCAGTTTTTTCTCATTAAATGTATTTCTTGCGCGATCTCAGCGCTCCGTGCGGAACTAAAGTCCTGGGCGAGTTTCCACTGAGTGTCGGACACAATTGACTGAGAGGTAGACGCGCTAGTAGCTTGCAGGCGTGACTAATGGTGTCGGGAAGCCCGTGTTAACGATGCTGGAGTACCAGATTGTGTCCGGCTGTCATCCACAATGTCTCCCGATATCCCATTTCTGTGGGACAAACCTCGGCCCAAAATAGTTTGTTGACAAATTTCGGTGGGAGAGTTCTCCAAAATCTTGCGGAGCGCCTCTGTGAACGTCAGACTTCTACACTACTGTAGTCACCAGCTATCCCCCCCCCCCGTAGGTGGCAGCAGAGCTGTATTTGATTGAGCTATCTGAGAAAAAGATGGAGATAATGGCAAAACCTTCGGTGACGTACAAATTCACACATACAGAGAATGTTTTGTGGTAATTTCAGGAGAAAGAGTGTCAATATTATTTGAATGACAGATCATGGAGGATCCCCCCCAATCATTCATTTATTCATTTCCTAGTTACAACCTGCGCAATATGACCACCCGTACTTCCGACCTACGTCTGGCCTATCATGAATGTTTATATCCCTGGAAACTAGCAGAGGGAGATGCATGTCCGGAATAAGAATAATAAATGTTTATAATGAACAGAATCAGTGACAAAGGGCAGCCTTGGTGGAGTCCAAACCTCACTGGAAATGAGTTCGACTTACTACCGGCAATGCGGACCAAGCTCTGGCACCGGTCATAGATATATAAATATGTAACCACATATATGGTTGGACACCCTCGAGGACCCTGCCGAGGGTGTAGAACTGGTCCACAGTTCCACGGCCAGGATGAAAACCACATTGCTCCTCCTGAATCCGAGGTTTGAAATCCAGAGCCTTAAGGAACTCTGGGGGGGGATCTCATCCACCCCCCGGGGTCTTGCCACCGTGGAGCGTTTCGACTCCCTCGGCAACCTCAGCCCCAGAGAGAGAAGAGCTCACTCCCGAGTCCCCAGGCAGCAAATACAACAGAATGTAAATGGCTGGACTGCATCTGTTCAAGTCTGTTAAAAACAAGCAATGACTTCAAAAAGCTACTTTAAAAAAAGAGATCAATTAGATTAATTAATAACAGATCGTAATTAATTAATCACTCAAATGTTTTAATCGCTTGACAGCAATAAGTGCAGGTGGTCAGAAATTGTGCAGGTTGTAACTCGAATGTGTACACGAGGTTTTAATTGTTGCCTTTGCTTATTTTAATGCATTTTAAAGCACATTTTTCTGGGCTGTTCAGCTAAAAACGGAATAAAAAAGATGGTTCCAAATAATTGGATTAATTCAAACAAACCTTTTGTTTTATCAGAGACCCTACATGACCATTGGTTCTCTGAGGGACCAAGTCATTTACCCTGACACCCATGATGAACAGAAAAGGAAAGGCATCTCCAATCAGGTAGGCAACAACAAACTCCCACACACACAATTCCAATGTTTATGTGTGTTTTCTACTTGTATACCTTGACTTGCCGTTTGTTGTTTCTAGGTGTTAAAGGAATACCTGGACAATGTTCAGCTCGGTCACATTTTGGAAAGGGAGGGCACCTGGGACGCGGTCCAGGATTGGATGGATGTCCTCAGTGGGGGAGAGAAACAGAGGATGGCTGTAAGGACTGACTCACTGTGTCAACAGCATTACCAAGAACACGGGACGGGCAGTCACGGTCAAAAGGCTTTTGTTCTTTCAATTGATCATCACTTCTTAAGGCTAGGACTGCAAATTAATCGAATATTAATCATGATTTTGTCCTCCCACGATTAAAGGAGCATGTTTGTCGCAACATTTGATGCATAAATAAATAAATGCGTGCGCCGTTCACAGATACAATACTATGTTTGAAATCAAATGCTTCCTAGACTAACTGCCAACCACCCGGGGGCGATGGAGATGTTTTGGTGTCCCTCTACGGGACTGTCTTCAAGCCGCTGCGCACGCACCCTCCAGCGACAGCCTGTGGAAAAACTCAAAAACGTTACTGAATGTTGCGGGAGCAGATCACAGAGAGAAATAACAGAGTTGGTAAAGCGACCCAAGACCCACGTCGTCAGGCAGACCAGAGTTCACAGACTATCCAAGGAAGCAAACTCTGGTCCGTTTGAAGCAGACCAAACAGCTCTGCGTGGACATGCTGGACCTACAGAGCATTTTACTACTTTCTAAGGCCGTATCCACACGCAGCCGGGTATCTACGATTTGGCCTTTCATCCACACCAAACCGCAGACTTCTCTCACTAAAAACAATCTTTTTCAGAACTCCGGCCAAAGTGAAGATTTAGGCAAACTCTGTTTACGTATCTGCGTCTGGACGCCTGTAACCGGCTTTTTGGGTTTCGTAACGTCACTGCCTGGGATGACGACTGCTCTGACGTTATGTACGACCTGCGTTTACATTCAGAAACTGTATGGATGCCTTCAAAACTGTTGCCGTAGCAACTGTCCAGGCTCTTTTTGCTTATTTGTTGACTTTATCGTCCACACGAACGAGCCTGGCGTCGAGAGACGGAGCGTTCTGATTGGATAAGATTTGGGGAAATACCGCCGCCGAATGCTTTGGCATGTACTCAACAACGTGCTTATGCGGTTGGGTGTGGATGGAGCTCTTTTTAATAACGAGGCTGCGTGGATTAAATTTCTTTTCTAAGCGGGGAGGGAAAGATATTCGTTTTAAAAATCAAACCTGGCTACGTGTGTAAATGTTCTGATGTTATCAATGATGACTGAACTAATGTCTTTGTGTCATCTTATTCATTTAGATGGCCAGACTGTTCTATCACAAGCCCCAGTTTGCCATTCTGGATGAGTGCACCAGTGCAGTGAGTGTGGATGTGGAGGATTACATCTACAGCCACTGCAGGATGGTACAACACACACACACACACACACACACACACACACACACACTCCCTCTCTCTCTCTCAGTACATATTTGAGATGCAGTCTAATAACCCCGTCTGCGTGGGTTTTCACCAGTTTCCTCGCATCTTCAAATTCTCTGTGTGTGTGCTTGTTTGTCTCCGTGTGGCCCTGCGATCCTCTGGTGAAGCATTCTGGGTAGACCCCGCCTCTCGCCCGCAGCCAGCATCATTCAGCTATCTGCGGAAGTTCATCAAAACATTAAAGATATTGATCCTGTTTTTGTTCTTTCATAGACGGAAACCACTCTTGGGATTTTTGAGGTATCACCAAAGCAAAAATAATATCATGTATTTATTTGCTGAGAAGGGACGATGCACTTTAATGAAAACGTAAATGAACACAATTGCAGCCATCGGCTGATTTGCTATTGTCCGTCCCCCGGCCAGATGGTACAGGCGAGTTCCTAAAATAAAGCCACGCAAAAGAAAAAGAAAAACAACATACCGTAATTGCTGAACTATTATGCGCACCTGTGAAAAAGCCGCACCCACTGAATTAAAAAATATATATATTTTGTACTAAAATAAGCCGCACACATTCGTAAGCCACAAGTGCAATCAGATCCGTAACTTCGGGATAAGGATTGGCTCCAGGGGCTGGGTCGGTCGGGCTGGGGTGCGAAGCGGGGCTGGGCTCGAGCCGCGGCTGGGGGAGCAGTCGCCCCGTCGCCCTCCCCTCTCCGCCCGTCGGAGGCTGCGCGGCGCGCGCGCCCGCCTGGCGGGGTGTCCCCGTCCCCCTTGCCCCCGTGCCCCTCATCCTCCGTCCGCGGGAGCGTGGTGCGGCAGGGGTGGGGACGCCCGGGAGGTCGAGGGGGTGGGTTCCTTCCCCGCTACGCGGCGCGTCCGACGCCGCGTAGCGGATGGCGGACAGGCGGCGGGGACCGGGTACGGCGGTCCGGCGGCGGCAACTCTGGACGAGCGCCGGGCGCTTCTCGCGGATCTCCCCAGCTACGCGCAAGCGGGGCTTTCCCTCCGGGCGGGCGGGCGTTAATTTTGTAACGAAAATAAATAGGTTTTAACGAAACACGGCTCGTAACGAAAGTGGGAAAATATACGTAAATTTGCCGCGTTGTTGCATAAACCGCAAGGTTCAAAATATTGGAAAAAAGTAGCGGCTTGTACACCGGGAATTACGGTAGTAAATACATCAAAACATATTGAGGGCAGATCGATGTGCTCATCAATTACTTTTGAGATGGATGTTGCTTCCAGCTTGTACTTGTATGTGTTCTTTTTTTTTCATATTTCGTATTCAGTAACTTCTGTAATAGTTTTGACTCGGGTGATCAGATCACCAGCAGCTTCACAAAACAAAATATCCAATAGTCGTCATGCTGGTTTCATTAAAAACCCACCAGTAGGCCTCTACAGATTCCTGTTTTGTCTTTTTATTCCACAGGTGGGGATCACTTTGTTCACCGTGTCGCACAGGAAGTCCCTGTGGAAGCATCACGAGGTGAGGCCTGCGCGCCGTCTCTTCTCAGACAGCTTCATCACTTCCTTCGCTGCCTTCGTTACGGTTTTGCTCCCAGTTTAATCCGTCGAAAGCTTCAGAATGAAAAAAGAGCTCCATCTTCTCGAGCTAATCCCTGGTGGTTACGGGAATCCGCCTGCTACAAGAACAAACTTTATAGATTGCTTTCCTGTAAAAGCATCTGCGACGCTGCAGTACGAGGGAGGGGGAGGGGCTGCGTGCGGCCAGACAGCCCCACAGATCATTTGCAGTTTAGATGTCCTATTCTGACTCATTCTCTCCAATGTTTCATCTCTTTCATGAAGTATTACCTGCACATGGACGGTCGAGGGAACTACACGTTCAAGCCCATCACGGAGGAAACTGTGGAGTTCGGGTCCTGATCCAGTGCTGCCGTTCTCCACAGACGCACTGCTCTGACCAAGTCGGTCCATTAGTTCTTTGCACTCGACACAGAAGACGGCGATACAACTACAAAATAATTGTTTTAATCATCTGTACCTTTTCATGTTGTTTCGTTTGGCCTTGTGCAGTTTTTAATGATATGCTGACTGTAATTCTAATTTTCAAGGTTTTGTTTTCAAGATGCGTTTGACTGTAGGTGGAAGCAGGCTGTACTATTTTAATCATTTCTGCACACGAGATCATGTCACAGGCCGCAGTTCAGCTCCGGCTGCACGCCGCTGTCGTCTAGCGGGCGTAATGTGCAATGTTCCCTGGATGGGCGAGCACACAAATGGAGCTCCGGCTGCTGATGAAGATTTTATTGAAGTTGAATTGCAGCTTCGAACACATAATGATACTAATACAGTAAAATGTATTGTGTTCAGCACGCGATGTTGCTGATATTTGTGCCAGTAGAGTGCGTAACAAGCTGTTACTTGGCTTGGATCGTGCTCAGGTGCTCAGACCAGTGTGTCGAGGACTTCTAATAAGGGTTTTGAAGGCCTTGGACAGCGTTTCATCATGTCGGTGAATGTTAACGATGGCGTTTCTGCACTCTGGAACTTCCACTCTGTACCGTGATAATAAAAGCACCACGATTAAAATATCACTTGTCTTCTTAGAAACATAACATTAAAGAAAATAAAAAAGAAATATAGATCAACTTATTAATGTTGTTTAAGTCTGTAACATAAAAAAACTTAAAGTGCATCAATTTGCCTAAAATTAAAAACAAATGAAAATAAACTACAATTTTTTTTTATTTTTTTTTGACCAACTGAACAATTTGATACTAAAAAATGAAATAAAATAATAAATTCAAATTGGCGACATTAAATCAGGAGCACAATATATAAAACATTTAAACTTGCAAAACAAAAATGAATAAAACAATTTGTACTGATTTTATTTATTTTTTTAATCAAAGTGAGGAAGGCAGGATTTATGGCTGCAATGAGCGCTTTGTTTGAAGCGTGACTCTGCACCTCTCTGCTCCTGCTCAGCCGGGACCTGGACTCTGCCTTCAGTGCAGCAGCAGCAGAGAAGCCCGTCTCGGAGCCAATTGAGCCACAGCCACCCCAAGCTCAGTGTGTGAAGTCTCACTGTGGAGTCAGACGTCATGTCGACGAACTGAGGCCAGTCGGAGCTGGTGCATTGAAAGGGAAGTCCTTTTTAAAGAATCTCATCAGTGATGCAAAATATGCTGCTCCATATGTGGAATCACTGAGTGAGGAGGAGTTGCTGTACTAGAGTTAGCGGCAGAGAGGAACAGAGCGACACCGTGCTCAGGTGCACCGCTGGAGTCTGAAGAGCGATCTACGGGCGGCACTCACACTTTACTACAGCACAGACACCCGACGATGGTTCATTAGATCATTTCCCACGGCACACTGGTTGGGAACACTGGCATATACTCGCTCACTAAATCAGTATGTCAGTTGAGTGTCATTGCGTTCCCTGTAATGATTTTTACGATCCAGCAGTTGGCGGTATTGAGCAACACGGTACCGACACAGTATCAATACAGTTTGTTGATGTGCTGCAACGCTTCATGAGGCCTCACCTACCCATGACTACACGTCATAACTCCCGCTCTTTGCTGTGTGCGCGGTGAAAAATAGCCTTCACCATAGAGAAACAAAAGTCATTTTAAACAGAAAACAGTATCTCCGAATATGAGTTAAATCAGGATGCAATATGAGCACGCTTTGTAATCGTAAGACCATGTGAATAGTTTGTGGTTCACGATGGAGTATTTCTAAAATAAGCCCTGTGATAATAATCAGGATGAATCTGTCATTATTTCTGGGTTTTATAGTCTCAAGCATAAAGCAGGTCATGGGATCAGAATTCTGTAGTTTCTCTTTGCTGCTCACTTTTGGCCGATTTCACGAACGCAGAGCTCAGCCATGCAGAGCAGCAGCCGCTTCATCAGGCATCACACAGACTTGAGCAATAAGGCACCTTCCAATGAGTGTTTGGTTTGTCAAGTCAGTTTTATCTAAGTAGCAATTAAAGAACATCGAGTCACTGAGCAGAAATAAATTGCTTGAACAGGCAGAAAACTCAAGTAGCTCTAAGAGTCCAGAGCGGGAGGAGACAAAAATCCAAAACCAGGATAGATTTTTCACTAATGCTCCTCATCGATATGCTTTATTGTGTTGTGTGTGTACATACTATGTTTTGTAGATATTTGTGCTCGAAATAAATAAAAAAATGCTTTTTAACTTTGATCGACTAATATAGAATCTGAGAATAACATTGTTCCTGTTGCTTCAGGGAGCAGCAAACTCCATGACTCGCTGTTCAACCTGAAGCTTTTATAAACGGTACATGACCTTTTTTTTTTCTTACATGACAAGTTTCTTGAGTGATCTGAGTTTTCTGGTGGAAGTAAATCTGTGATTCAATCTTGCTACCTTCACATATCCTTCATATTTATAGCAGTACTTGTACATCTGGGTGACTGGTGTGCAGCCAGTAATTCATTCATATTACGACCTTTTGTGTGCCCATGCTATCTCTTTGTCTGCACAATGAACAAATTGAACTAGAAAGCGCTAATAAAGGAGAATAATATTAAATATTACACACAATAATTCATTTTGCTCATATTTTGATTTGATATTACAGTTGTGCTCAATTACATTTTACTCTGTTGAATCAAATAAAGGAAACTGAATTTATGTTTAATACGCTGCTTAAAATCTTAAAACGACTTTATACCCATCTTACATACAAATATGACATTCTAAACATTGAGGTAAATATTTTGAACTCTAATATCGACAGTATCGTCCATTCCTCTGAGGAATATATTTCATTGGTCAACTATGATTATTTTGATAACTGATTTGTCAGGATCTCTTTAAACAGCCAACTGGATCTAAAGTACAAATACGGTGTCTGTTGGTTGTTCAGTTGTACTTGAAAGGGCATCGTTCATCACCTCTGTTCATTCCTTCTGTAACTTCATTATCAAAATGTCAAGAATGAGAACTGATAGAGGCCCAACCTTTTCTTTTTCTCATTTAGAGAAACAAAAGGAAAACCGGACCAGCTCTCCTTCAAGGTGTTCAAGGGGTTAAAAAGATGGTGATGAGGACGCTAGCCTCCCTCGAAAATAGAAAATAAATAAATGACGTTTCATGAAATACTGTGTGCGTAAGACAAGAACTGAGTTAAGTATTGACTAAATACTTTGTTGGATGTTTTCCCGCATTGTGTGTCAAAGGTTACAGTCCTTTAAAGAAATAAAATTATCATAGACAATGATTTTTCTTATTTTAGAAAGTGAAAACTGACCATATTCTACACTCTTTACATGTAAATCATATCTTCCGGTTCCAAGGTGAGGCTCCTGCAGGAGTCATTCTCCAGCCTCTTAAGGGGTTTAAAATCGTATGACTGGATGAAAGGTTGTTAAAAGTAGGCTGCGTCTTATTTTCAGCTACCCTACTTCAGAGCTATCTATAAGTTTACACTTGTTGTACTGCAGAATCATAGTCAGGCAAATACTGACTGACAATATCTCAACATAAAAGAAGATCTTAACTCAACTTAGCAGAACTGTTAACTTTATTGGCCACTGCACGTGATTTTAGGAAATCAATAGCTTCCAAAGTACTTCCCAAAACTCCAAGAAGGCTGGGTGCTCTGCGCCGCCGTTTGGCCTGTAGGCCGAAATAACAGTGAGTCACCTGTCCCTCACAAGGCACGGGGAATCGACCCTCTCGTTCACCGGGATAAAGTCCAGCTAAAGTCCAGTCTATAAGCAGCCGGCCGCCTCTCAGTACCAGAGAAATGTGGAGTCCAGCACATCTTGAGGGGTTTGGCTGACTGTTTAGACTGCTCAACCTCAGGGGTTAGGGTTAGGGTTATGATCCTACTCGGATCATAAAGCTCCTGACAACATCACCCCTGGCATCATTTGGGCACACAAAGTCACCCACCACGATAAAGCGGCAGTTCAAGGGGGAGTCAGTCAGTTCTTCTAAAATGCAAAACCATCACAAAAGTGTTTTATTGCACACAAACAGTGCAGCAGGTTACACTGCAGACCTGTTTAGAACTGGTCACAAAATATAAAGAGCACAGCCAGCAATATCTTTCTTTAAAAAAAAAAAAAAAAGGAAATGACAAGGTTTGAGGTCGTTAATAAAATAATTATCTACAGGACAAACTAACAAAACAATCTAAAGCACCAATAAGGTGTCCTGAGTTTTAGGTTTTCTTTCTTTTAGTGCAAGAAGAAAAAAATTCCAAATGCAGCAGCTTTGTGACAATTTCAATGTAAAATTGTCATCTCTAAAAGTCAAATATTCTACCATAAATATTCTACTTTCAATCCAGCAGGGGGTCGAGCGATCGATCGGCGCATCCCTTCAAATATATGAGGTGAGGAGAAACGTAACAATTGGGAGCTAATCCATGAACATTATACGTATCATTAAGACAATCATTGTTGTTGAGTTCTTGTCTTTGAATTGTGAATGAGTGTGTGTAAAATAGGTGAGTGGACATGAGTTTCAACCCTCGAGAAGTCATGACCGAGCCCTCCATTTGAAAAGATCTTTAAGGAGTGTAGCAAGGCTGAATTGTTGCGTATTGGAGCTCAGGTTGGTGTTAAGAAAGAGATCAGGAATCGGGTCCTAAAAACGTTGATCAAACCTCTCAACAGCCTGAGCTTTTGACTCCTGGAAATATTTGCTCATCTTGTTCATGTTTTGCTTTGCAGTGCGATTATTGGTCGCTCGAAGAAAGATTTCAAGATCTTCCTGTTCAACTTTATCAAATTCATGCCCCTTGTGAGTATGCTTGTGCTTTAACTACTGTCACACTCAGAGCTGCTGTGTTCAATCAAACCTGACACAGCAGACTGTCATTCTGTAACACATTCATTAGAGTATTTGAGTCGTCACGGCGACAAAACAACCAGGTTTGATTGACTCTGACGTGCAATTTGCATCTCTGTAATCAGTCGATGGGACATCAGGCAGTCCGTGAAAGATGTTGGATCTCCCTCTGCAACATAGGGTTGCAGAGCTATTGAACATTTTTCACTCTTATTTCTGTGTTTACAATGGCATAAGGAATTCATTATTGAGGGTTTGTTTTTGTGTTGAACAAGCGCTTTACGAGAGTCGGAAAAAAAAACTAAACTAGTCCTAGTAAAATGAAGTCCCTCATTTTAAAAGTGAAATGCTCTTACTGTGAGACTAGTTACTGGTCAACCATAGAAATACCACTAAATCTAATTAATAAGAAACAAATTGATACCGGATCAGTCGAGGCCCGGATTAACGACCGCCAGCAGCGTTGTTAACCCACAGGATGCTGCTGGAAATTGGATGACTGTGGGTCGGAGACGAAGAGGCGGAAGATGGGTGCATCTAACGTGATGATTTGACACCCCTAAAAATAACCACAACTTACCTGTGAGGATTTTACCACAACAAAGACATCAATGGTGAAATACTCCCAAGAGCAAGGATTTAAAGGAGATTTAGAAATGCTAGAAAAAAAACAAAAGGTGAAGAAAAGTAGTTTTCTTCATACAAACAGAAGGGCTCAGATAGTGGGCGGCAATTCCAGATAAGCAACAGGCCATCTTGCTAAAATCAAACCTGACGTGGTGCCGATTGCGGATGAGACTTTGCCCAGAAACTCCTGGCTGCTCTGAAAGCTCATAGCGACTATTACACACAGGAGAGGATTTGTTCAGTAGGTGAAGGTCGAGACCGAAGCCGGTGAACCTTTGCCTCCGTGCATAATTTTACACCGGATGCCATTCCTTCTGCAACGCTGTGCATTTATTCCTTATTTCTGTGTCGTACCTGTAATTAGGTAGAAACCATCAAACAGAAAATACCGCGTATGAACACATTACGGAGTGTCAAACCTCGTCACTTGTAACTTTAAAGTTACCGTATATTGAGAGATGTGTGTTGTGTGGCTTGGTCTTTCCAGATTGCACTGGTGAACAACTTCCTGAAGCTTGGTATAAATGAACTGAAATTGAGGTTCCGGGAGAGGCTCACCAAGAACCTGTATGACCAGTACCTGCGGTAAGTAGTGGACTGGTACTAAAACAGATTCTGGGTTACTGCAGATGATTTTTAAACTAGATTTATCAAATTCTATATAGCTAGTCCTCACTTAAAATCAAAGTTGGTAAACGATTTAAGCAAAACGCCATTTGACCCACAACTTGTCAGACATTTTGAGCGGTCAAGAGTAGTGCTTTGGATCATTGCCAGTTCCTAAAATCGATTCATCGCGATTCTATTCGATTCAGCACTAATTGATGGATTCCGATTAATTTGGTGAAGAATAATCCAGACGCAAAGAGAATGAAAACATAACGTCACATAAAGCTGGGTCCAAATGTTATTTTTTGATCGATTTGATTACATCAAGAAGGTCACAGGTTCGATTACCAGGTGGAACATGGTCTCTCTGTGCGTCTACGTGGGTCTCTTTTGGGAGATCTGTTTTCCGCCTGCCATCAGAAGCGTGCATTTTCGGAACATTAAGTTGGAGCATTGTGGCAGCAGTAGCTTAGAACTTATCCTACACTTGGACTTGATACAGTTTTCCTTTTTATACAATTCATTGTATATTTGCAATAAACTAATTAAAAAGAAATCCAACTTGTCTTTGCGTGTGATGATGGATCCATCATCACAGACTGGATCTCTGTACCGGTACATCATATCTTGTTTTATGGCCAATTGAAATGTGGTTTTTGGCATTTGTTGTCTTGTCAGCCATTGACGGACTAATAAGCTAAACATTCTGGACCCTTCATGCACACCTTGATGGCCCGTTTCACTGGTGGGAATTAGTTACTTTGTGAGACTTCAACCTGATGTGTTTGGCCTGTTTAGAACGTGTGACGCACACCTGGACTCTGTACGGTTCTGTCACTGTTCACTGGTGAGTAGAAGCTTACATGCTGTGCTACCCCTGTTCTCACTCTGTAGTGGTTTCACGTACTACAAAATGGGAAACCTGGATAACCGGATCGCCAATGCAGACCAGCTACTGACTCAGGATGTTGAAAAGTTCTGCAACAGTGTCGTGGAACTTTATTCCAACCTCAGCAAGGTAACAAACTAGCTGTGCTTCAGCTCTAATGTTTTAATGATGAAAATGTCATCACTGTTCTTGAAACAATAGAAAATGGGAGTAAAATGCACAGAATCTAAGTTTGAAACAACTAAAACATCATGTAAAAAATAAATATGGCAAAACTAGACTAAATTAAAAATGAATTACTAACACTAATACTTTCTAAAGATGTTGGGAGTATTGCATTTAATCACTGCTTTGTCTGTCCTGCAGCCGCTGTTGGATATTGGTCTTTACATCTTCAAGCTGACAAGTGCCATTGGTGCTCAGGTAAATCTGTGCATGTGTGCTGCTCCAAAAAAGTATATGAACACTGAAATCTTCCGATTGGATCTGGAGCAAATAATTAGTGAAATTGATTCACAGCAATTTGTGATTTTTAAATTGACAGATTAAGATCCCTGATATTTACCTGATGTAAATATCATTGTTTTTATCTGATCTGGGTGGGGGCGGGAATAAAACAATCTATAAACTGATTGTATCCACCTTCACTTCCCTTTCTAGGGCCCTGCCATCATGATGGCCTACCTGCTGATCTCAGGTCTGTTCCTTACACGACTGAGGAGGCCCATAGGCAAGATGACGGTCGCTGAGCAGTGCTACGAGGGAGAGTATCGCTTTGTGAATTCTCGCCTCATCACCAATAGGTGGGAACCTTGTTCTGCTAGATCAGATTAGATTACAGTCAAATGTATTGTCATTGCACAGCAGTGCAGTACAACATAAAAACGTTTGGCACCTAATCTGAGTGCAAATAAATAGTAAAATAAAAATATATCCTTACGGTACAGGATGGTGGATCTTATAAAGAATATAGTGCAGTGCAAATGGTTAAAGCGATCCCCGACTGTTTTGACAAATCAGTCTAAAAACACAAGCTTTTACTTCTACATGTACAAAAATAAGCTTTTACTTCTACATGTACAAAAATATATAATTATTTCTTAAGCTATAAAATCAATTTTGTTCCGCATTCTGAGTGTGACATGAAACGGCTGCAGCACCGTGCTCCCTGCTATTGATTAGCATGGCAGCGATAGCTTATATTTTCAAGGGAGAGGCGCTGTGTGCATTAACCCGAATGTACTGTGGCTCAGTTGGTAGAGTGGGCCGTCCAGTGATCAGAAGGTCGGTGGTTCGAATCCCAGCTCTGACTGTCCGCATGTGGAAGTGTCCTGACACTGAACCCCAGATTGCTTCCAGTGGGCTGGCAGCACCTTGCATGGCAGCAGTCGCCCACTGGAGTGTGAATGTGTGTGTGAATGTGTGTGTGAATGTGTGTGTGAATGGGTGAATGTGAGGCCTCGTGTAAAAGTATCAGTGCAGTCCATTTTCCATTTACTACTTGCGTCACTGGTCAGCCTTCGTGACCGGCTCAGTGCTGCTCTGCCCATCAGGAACTTTGGATGTGAATAAACTCAGTAAGATATATTATTAAAATAACAACTCTTCAATAGTTTGTATTCATTTAGTCATTTTTCCAAACGCTTTTTCTGCTTTAGCGAGTCACGTGATTTGTCGGAGACTGTCTCAGCTGGAGAGAGGCGGAGCTCCCCGCGTATGCAACGGAGACAAACAACCGTTCACGCACACAAACTCACTGCGGACATTAGTGTATTGTAAATACCAATACATCGTGGCGTAACATTAATATGAAGCGAATACTTACCATGGATTGCTTCAGAAATAAAACGGAGCTCTTTACAGCAGACGCTCTCTCTCTCTGTCGGCATGGCGACGCAGCTGCCACACAGACGCCAAACACAAGGACCTAATCTAGAGTCCTCCCAGCGGTTTACATCTCCGTTCTCATCACTTGCTACTTCTTCACTCACTTCTGCTCGTTGCTGGTTCAGACTGAAAAGGCTGAACGGAGGAGCTGATCGCTGCTAACAGATCGCTGCCATGCTAATCAATAGCAGTGAGCTGGGCGCTACAACCAAATTACGTCACACCCAGAATGCCTTGGGACGTAAACAACATCGGCAACCCCCAAACAAAATGAATTTTATATCTTATAAGAAATAATTATGTATTGTTCTACATGTATTTATGTAGTAGAGGTACATTCTTGTGTTTTTAGACCCGTTTGGTAAAACTTTAAACAAAACAAATGTGCCTGCAAGTGTTTGAACCCTAACGCTGTACATTACATTTGTATTTGTTTCTTTCTCTCTAGTGAGGAGATAGCCTTCTACAACGGGAATATTAGAGAAAAACAGACTATCCACACTACATTCAAGAAACTGGTAGGTAGCAGTTTAGCACTGTCCAACAAGATGCGAATGCCTGTTGCCATCCAGGTTCTGGCTGCAGATAATCTCTTACTGGTGTGGTTTGGTCTGTAATGTGTTGTGTAGCTCCTGCAACCACACTTGTGATTAGTATCGGGTATCATTTAACATTTTATACCGGTAAACACTAACATTTTATTTTGCACTGATCTCTTGCCTCTGAGTTCTTTACTTTAGTTTTTGCTGTAAATAGTTGTTTTCTGTGTGCTGTGTTAATTCTCAGAGATACGTTTAGGCAGTTCTTGTTGATGTAATTATTGCTAGAAATGATTCACCTCATCTGGAAATTTGAACTTAATTTGCTTTTTTAAGAAAAAAAACCAATTTCATGCTCTATGAAATGAAAAAAACAAAGAATTGCTGGCAAAGAGTAACACTTGGCTTTTAAAAGTGAATCTGTTCTGGTAAGAGCGCAGTGGATGCCAAACTGCTCTTTATTTAGCCATTTATTAGGCCCGAGCGCCTAACTACGCGTAAGGGCCTATTGTTTTTGCAACGCAGTGGATGAAATGTTGATGACGAGCGCAACTCGCCATCAAACGGCACCATTCAACTTCGTAATGTAGTTGACGACGAGTGAAACACTGACACCCACTCTCAGACACACACAAACACACACCCACGAGTTGATGACGCGATCATGATCAACCCGTCATCAAACGTCACCATTAAAAGGAAATGCTAAAAATGTGTGAGCAATTCAATCGTGAGTTCTTTTATGTGATGAGGACCAAGAAGGTTGAGGAAGGGTCGTCTGCCTTTTTATTGTAAAGAAGTTTGCAACGCGTTGGATACTGATAGTGTCACAGGCTGTGTGACTACCGGTAAGTGTCTGACTATACAAAGGAATCCTCACTACTGGTATCTTCCTGCAGCAGAGGTGGAGCATTCCACTCATAAAGGTTGAGCCAAACATCATGTGAGGTGATTGGGCAAAGCAGGGTTTGGTCTGGTGAATAATATGCATAAACATCAACATCTAAACTCGTGCATAAACAAACATCTGATCCTGTTTGTTCCTTTTCCCAGGTTACGCCTGTCTCTTCTCAAGTAGTCGGTCTTTATTCATTTCATCATGTCAGGCACAAAATAATCCCTTTTGATATTTCATTTTCATTTTTTTATTCATAAGAACAATAATAATCATAAACAAAACATTAAAGAGGCAAAAAAAAGGAAGTTAAATAAAGCTAAAAAGGAAAAGATATAAAAGCTAATCTGTCAACCAAAGCTGAAGGTGTGAGCAGCCCTTATCAGCTCAGTCTTGTACATCCTCTTATTAAAAATGGAGCAAGGCATGAGCTTTCCCTTTTTATTACACACAGCTGTGTCAATTTGCTGATTTATCTTATGTCTCGGCATGTGTGAGCTGGACTGGAGGACGATCTCAGACAGCCACGAGCCTGGCACTCCCGAAACCATTTCAAGGATTTACGTTTTGAGCTTTCTCGATCCTGTGGGTCAACCTGCTCCATTTAATTAGTGCTGCATAAAAAAAGTACCCCCACAGTAGTGGGAGGGAGATCCTTAAATTCTCTAAACGCGCTCATTAACTCTCAGTTTATCAAACTATATCGATAACCGCTTCCCTGATGGGAGCGGGACAAACAGTTTGTGGCCCGGGTGGGTGGGGTCTGTGGACTCTGGAGGTGTAGAGTCCAAATCAGGGAGACGGTGACCCACAATCCCCTGAGCTGTCCTCGCCACCCGGGATAGGTCCTTCCTGTCCTGCGCCGTGCAGCTGCCGTACCACACGGTCGCACTGAGACACAGGATGCTCTATCGTGGCCCGGTAGAAGTTCTCAAGCAGCACAGAGGAGAGTCCAGCCCGCTTCAGCTTCCTGAGGAGGAAGAGCCGTTGCTGGGCCTTTTTTACCTGATGTTGAGTGTCCAGAGGAGATGTGAATGCCCAGGAATTTAATGTTCTCCACACGCTCCACTGCTTCCCCTCGTATGCACTGAGGGGCGTGTTCAGTCTTCCTGGACCTCCTGTAGTCCACTATGACCTCAGTCATAGTGAATTCCTGGGCATCCACATCTCCTCTGACCCCTCCTGGACACTCGACGCCAGACACCTGGTGAAGAAGGCCCAGCGACCGCTCTTTTTTCTCAGGAAGCTGAAGCGGGCTGGACTCTCCTCTGTGCTGCTTGCAAACTTTTACCGGGCCACGATGGAGAGCATCCTGTGTCTCAGTGCGACCGTGTGGTATGGTGCAGCTGCACGGCGCAGGATAGGAAGGATCTATCCCGGGTGGTGAGGACAGCTCAGGGGATTGTGGGTCACCTTCTGCCTGAATTGGACTCTGGACTCTGGAGGTGTAAACAGAGGCGGGGATGTTGGCATCCAGCCAGGTCTCTGTGAAGATCGCCACGCAGCTATCGGTCCTCTTTGACACGATCCTCAGCCATATTTTGTCTATTTTCTTTAAGAGCAACCTGGCGTTGGCGAGGAAGAGACTGGGTAGCGCCGGTCTGTGTTGGTTAGCACCTAGCCTAGCGCACACGCCGCCCCACTTATAAAAATAAATAAAATAAAATAAAAACAAGAATACAAAAAAAACAAGCACAGAAAGCCGGGAGCCTCGGGCTGCAACAGGCTGTTTACGCGCCGCCATTCCGGTGATGGGGTCCACATGGATGGAAGTTTTTGTGGCGCATTCAGGGACTTCCACCGGACACTCTGGCATCTTGTTTGGGCCACTCTGCAAACTAAACAGAGAAATGTATTCCTGTTATCAAGACATCTGCAAGTATCTGATAAACCTAAGTCAGGTGATGGTGTTTGTGATAATCAGATAGTCTTCTCACCTGCCTGGTCTCTCCTCATCTACCGTATTAAGTTTTCTGCCAGGTGGAGCCGGCTGATCCAGGATCACACCTGGTGGAGAGGTGATGTTTTTCCTTGAGAAGAAGCGCTTTAGCGCATCTCCTACTGCTGAGGTTGTTCGAGGTGGACTGCAGGGGTCTGGGTGGGTGTTGGCAGTCTTGTTGCAGGAAGCAGATCTTATGAATGGATGGTTGAGGACTCCTTCTGGCGTGATCCTCTTTGTAGGACTCAGCGCCAGCATGGCCTTCAGAAGCGTGATGCATGATTCAACAGCTTCTGCATCATCGTTTTCCTCCAGCTGCATCTAGTTCAGGAAGCAATGGTCAAACTCATCCTTATGATCCATGAGAACATTATCAATCAAAGTTAAAGAAAACAAGGAACTTTTAGCCCTTACTGTTTTCAGATCGTCCAGAGAATTCAGCTCCTGACCCGTGGGAAGACGAAGTGGTTCCGATTCCTTCCCAAGCATCTGAAGACGAAGAACAACAACAAATTTAGGGGGAAATGCTTTCTGCAGGAAAGTATTTGTGTTTGCACGACTATCAGAAAAGAGTTTGCAGCTTTGCAGCTTAAGTTGAGAAGCGTAAATGCTTACCTTCCACTTGGTGAACATGGTCTTGGTGAAAAAACGCTTTCCGTGAATCCCTTTGTTGAGATCACAGTTGGATGGCATTCCCAGCAACTTCACCATTTGTGCAACCTGGAGATAAAACACAGCACAGTTAGTTTTACAGTATCACCGGCTCCCTCCGCTGAACTGTCCCGTGGGGGGGGGGGTCTCTTCAGAACGCTGACCCGACTGAACACCAAAGAAGTAGTCTGATTACTACAGGTAACTTACCACCTCTCTATCCGTGGTGCCAGTAAAGAGATTGCTTCCCAAAATCATTTCGGCCGTCACACAGCCCAGAGACCACATATCAACGGCCTCAGAAAGGGGAAGACCGAGGAACACTTCTGGAGCCCTACATGTAGAAAGAAAAAAAAGTGTACGTCACATATTACAAATATTAAAGAAGTACATGGAGCATGTCCCAAATGAAATAATGGGGACGTATGGACAAGAATACTAAATACTTTAATAGACTTTACCTGAAACAAGGTAACTGTATATCCACACCAAGCTTTAGTTCAGACCTGTGTCTGGCCGCGCCAAAGTCTATCAGCTTGACTTTACTGAAGGGTCTCTGCTGATCGACTGACATGATGTTATTAGGTTTTATGTCAGTGTGGATTATACCCGTTTCCTTCAGCGCCAGCAAAGCTTCAGCCATCTGCAGAGCACAGGGAGGGTGTGTTTCAGAGATTCTTACAGGTTATAACCGACAGCATCGTGCGATTTCTCCCTGCTATTAAGCCTACCTGTTGAATGATGCCTCTGATGTCACTCAGAGGAATTGTCTTTTTCCTTTCGTTCAGAAGCTCATCCATGTCCTTGTACAGCAGCTCCAGCACAGGCGCCTTTCCAAATGTGAAGTCAAACCATCCATGGCACTTGATGACATTGTGCTGGTCAGCGTTTGCAGCCATTAGCTCTTCCAATATGTTAGTCTGTAAAAACATGACAAGTTATACATGATTAGTTTCCTGACAGGGAAGTTAATCTGTTCACATTCATGAAGGTCAGGTGAATTCAGCTGGATGGAGCGAAGGCACATTGTGTTACTGTTGTCGATGCGTGCACTGTTGTGTTTGTGATGCTTTTTGCACTTCTAATTACAAAATCCACTTCTCTGTGCTTCACTGACTAAACTAACAAAATGACAGATGTGAACAGGAAACTCAACAACTGGTCCACACTCACCTCATTGTCACAATCGTTTCGACCCAGGGGCCTTTTTACAGCCACAAACTCTCCGGTGTCGTTCCTTCTGCACTTCCTCATTCCTCCAAAGCCACCTTGTCCCAGGGTCTTCATTAACTCATAGTTGAGGAAGTCTATGCAGAACCCTTCTTTCACGGCTGCTGGGTACTCTCTCGTCCATGGATACGATCCACGGAGAATAAAGGGATGGATAAGGACGTCACTAGGCGTAATCCTTTTTTCAGGCTCTTTTTCCATCATGGCAGTTAGAAGATGGATGCACTCCTCCATCTCCAGATCTTCACGGGTTGCCTCTTGATGCGTCTAGTTCAGGAAGCAATGGTCAAATCCACAATCAGTCAGGAAATCTTTTGCAAGTCATTCACAGAAGTGTAGAAGATTGAACACGCACCAAACCACTAAATATGATATCTCCATTTGTCATCCCCAAACTAACATTTAAAGCATTTTGGACAAAACACCAATAACGGCTGTTAACCAGGATTTTAAAGTTTAATTCATCCGTCCATCCATCAGGTGGAGGAAGTGGAGCAGCAGCCTCCTCAGTCATTATACCTTAAAATGTGCATATCGCTCACAGCCACGGAGCAAGAAGAGCATGACAGAACCCAGA
Source organism: Brachionichthys hirsutus (assembly GCF_040956055.1). Lineage (NCBI taxonomy): Eukaryota > Metazoa > Chordata > Actinopteri > Lophiiformes > Brachionichthyidae > Brachionichthys > Brachionichthys hirsutus. Next base: position 2,798,807 of record NC_090910.1, read on the forward strand.
GACCACATATCCGCAGCCTCAGACGACGGTAGGCCGGAAGTTCTTTCTGGAGACCTACATGTGGAAGAAACAAACATTTTAAAGGTTAGCTAGTAATTATTCCCATTAATTAAAGGCTATTTATTCTAATGTGATCCATAAATGATAGCGACCAGTGAAAATTGGCCTTCGCTAACTGGCATATTGGCTGAAATATGTATTACTATGTACCTGATATAAATAAATAAATATGAAAATGGTTGAAACCATTGTCAGACTTTCATGGAGAGAAAAAATACACATTAAAATGATAGAAAATGAAAAGTTAATAGTGAATCTTTTTTAATTTAACAATAAGCTCCATCTAGTATGAACCGGATGTGGAAGGTTTAAAGGAGTGTGTTCAGTCATCAATGCTAACTGCTAAAATGCTGAATTTTAGCATGAGAAACCATCTAGTGGCTAACATTGTTGCTAACATGAGTTGATAAACTAACTTGAGCTAACAAACTGACTTGAGCTAACATGCTTCCGGCATTCACAACCAAGTTTGCTGACAGACAAGACACAGGTGGAAAATATCCTCTCCTCTCTGGGAGTTACGACCACTGTATTCATTGTCCTTACGTAAATTCATCCGCTTGCAGCTCTGGAGCCGTCCCGTTGTCGGATCTCAGCCGGGCCAAACTAAAGTTTGCCAGCTTGACGCTGAGAGGTCTTGTCCGCTCATCTTCCATGATGATATTCTTGGGGGATACGTTTCCATGGATCACCCCGATGGACTTCAGAGCCTTCAACGCTGTGGCCATCTTGAAAAGAAAGTTGTCCACAGTTTAAACATGAACGTTTACAGTTACTGGCTTGTCTATCTTTGTATTGACTGTGCTCATACCTGTTGGATTATTTCTCTGATGTCATTCAGGCTCAGCTTGTTCGTGTTTCTGCAGACGTAACCTTCTAAGTCATCGTCTAATGGCTCAACGGCCAGAGTCGTACCTCCCAAAAACCAGCCATGAAATTTGACAATATGATATGCCTCAAGTTTTCGGCACATCAACTCCCCCAGGATGGCAACCTACGGTTACAGATAAGCATCAATAGAAGGCAATCACTTGAAATGTATTAATAATCTCTAACTAATTTAAAAAGATTGTACCTACCTCTTTGTAAAAACTATCCTCATCCTGCCGCTTAATGGCAGTATACCTGGGCAGATTGGCAGGATTCTGGACAATATACGCCTCAAGTAAACTGTAAATATCCATCATGCTAGAGTAAACACTCTCCTTGTTCTCGTCTGCTATTTATATGATTTGTCAGCTTCTTTGATGCTTTGATGTCCTTTTGCCAAACGGTTGAAGATGGATTCATTGAAGATTAAAGTAAAAGATCAAAGCATTTTGCAGAGACAGGTGTTAGCATTCATGCTAACATTCACACCGTAGTGGTGATCATATTCTTGACAAGTTTGTCATGATTTAAAAGATGTAAAACATTGCTTTACTTCCCATTTTATGGCTCCAACAGTGTTCTTCAAATGCTTTCACTGACAAATATTTTTTTTTCTTATCTCCTGCACTGACATGTGCATCCTATGCCTAATCTGAAAAATCCTGCTACACAATTAGATTTCCTAAACATGACATTAGGGGAAATGAATAGTGACAAAGCACCTAGCCCAGATGGCCTACCTGTAGAATTTTTCTGAAATCCTATCTCTGTTCTGCAGATTTAAAAATGTAAAACAACAGAATCTTGGGCAAGACATTGAACCCCAAATTGCTCCCAGTGGGTCTGGCAGCAGTCACCCACTGGAGTGTGAATGGGTGAATGTGAGGCCTAATGTAAAGCGCTTTGGGCACCGCAAAGGTGGAAAAAGTGCTGTGTAAGTGCAGACCACTATGAAGCGGTCAGGACTAAAACGGGACGTGTCAGCTCATCGGCCTTTGACGTCGCTTGCATCTTTAATTTCATCTCATTTCTTTTTTCTCATCCTTTTTAATTTATTCTTCCTTACTCCCTCCTTGTTGTTGAACACATCTTGGTCCAAAGGCAGCAGCTATACTTTATGTTGTGCTTTATGATTGCAAGACATCAGACATGAGTCAATCTTTCATGTGTGCAACTTGAATTTAAGGGAAACTACAATTTTTATGTTCCATTTTGGCCTATTTTTCAAATTAGCCTTGTTTCCAATCTAAATAAGTGGCAATGTGCTGGCTTGTGATGTCGTGTAGGCTGGTCCTGGCACTTAGCTGTGAACATCCTTGCAGCAATTGATGGAGTCTTTCGACGCATTAGTATGTCCTGATGATAAAGATAAGCAGATAAGACTAGCAGAACCAAAAATAAAGGCTTTGTTATGTTTCTTGTATGAATTCAATAGCACATTATATTTATATATCACTGCAGCAAGGTCCGATTTTAATCCATTGGAGATAAGCAGAAAGGTGATTTTCAGTACGTTAAGTGTTAAGAGTGTTACTACGGTAGTATTGTCATCCAGGTTCAAGACTTACTATAATCATTGTCCTCTGAGCTGACGGCTGAAAGGCAGTCAGTTACTTCTAATACTTTCACTAGAAAACATAGCTATAACGATGCCCATTGTTCTTTACACTTCAAGAGACAGCAGTTTGTTGCACACAGAAAGACGAAAATTTCCTTTCGAAAAGAAAAAATGCAGAAGATCTTACCAAGTTTTGTATAACACATCAGGACATTGTCTTCCCAAATTAATGATGTGAATGTACCTCTTTTTGTTTCAGGTGGACCACTTGCATAACTTCATCTTCTTTCGCTTCTCCATGGGATTTGTTGACAGCATAATTGCCAAGTGTAAGTAAATATTTAACTTACTCTGAAACGAGTATACTTGTCTCGAGTATATTGTCAGTTGCACAGCAAAACATGTACTTATACTTGACAATGAAATTCTTATGCTCATCCCCCATAAAAAGACAATGAAACTAACAATTAAGAACACAATAAAAATGTCAGTGATATGATTATGTGCGTGTATTGCGTGCGGCGTGTGTGAATGATGCATTGAGAAGCCTGTTGGCCTGTGGGTAAAAGCTGTTTGTCAGCCTTGTGGTTCTGGAATTCAAACTCCAGTAGCGTCTGCCTGATGGTAGGAGTGTGAAGAGTGAGTGTTGTGGATGTGTGCTGTCTCTGATGAGGTTGAGTGTCCTTCGAAGGACTCTGGTTTTGTAAATGTCCTGCAGTTAGGGGGGAAGGCGGCCCCAGCAATGTGCTGTGAAGTCTTGATCCACCCGCTGGTGTCTTCCTGTCTCGTGCTGTGCAGTTCCCGTACCAGACTGTTGTAGACGCGGTGAGGTACACCTGTCGAAGCGGCCGAAGATTTTGGTTGACATGTCAAATTGTCTCAGTCTTAGATTAGAATAGAATAGCACTTTATTACACACAGTGATGCAATGAAATTAAGCAGGCTCTGTACAGTGCAACAAACAGGAACGGTGTAAAAGGACACACCAAGTGTGAAGATATTGCGGTAAACAGTGTTTAGGATAATTATTGCGATAATTATATGTGAAGATGATTGTTGTAATTGTTATTCAGTGTCCGTATGGCCCATGGGAAGAAGCTGTGAGACAGTCTGGTGGTGTGGGATTTGATTGACCTGTAGCGCCGTCCAGAGGGCAACAGGTCAAAGAGATGATGGGCGGGGTGTGAGGGATCTCCGGTGATGGCCTTGGATCTGCTGAGGCAGCGAGATTTGGCGATGTCCTCCACGGAGGACAGAGGACGGCCGATCATCTTTTGGGCCGTGTTGATGACCCTTACGCACAGAAGTCACTTTTCAAAATAGAACCTCTTCAGACTGATAATCAATAAAAAAAATTCAAACGTTCTCTGCGGCCCGGTAACAAATGCCTCATGGACCGGTACCGGGCCGTGGGACCACTGCACTAGAGGACACCGGCCCCTCATGTAGTCTATTTCTGGCTGTTTGGCCAGACACATGCACACCAGTAACCTGCTGGACATCATTGTATAGCACTCTGGCAGTGCTCCTCCTTTCTTAAATTATGCATATTTTTACATATATTATTAAGTATGCTTATTTTTTGTTCAATTTCTTTCCACATGCTTCCACAATCCTCTGCAGACATTGCAACTGTGGTGGGTTACCTGGTGGTTAGTCGGCCTTTCCTAAACCCATTGCAGCAGCGCCACATGCACAGCTCGCACTCTGAGCTGCTAGAGGTAAGAAAACGCACTCAAACGGGCACAGTTTATGGTCTACCCGCATTGTCACAATTATTTTCAACCCTTTGATTTTAACAACTTAAAAACAGAAATGTCTGTGGAGGTTTTTCTTTTCCCTCAGACGACCAAATGATGCAGTTATAGTTATCAGATCGCTCCTGCACCACCATTATCCCTCCTGCTCTCTACGTCCTTCCTGTTTCGTCTTTCTCATTACATTGTCACCCACCCAAACACTGCAATGCTGCCCCCCAACAGGGGTGTAGGTCGTCATCACAGCCGAGGAGAGGTCTGATATTCACTGAGGACGTGTGCAAAACTTTCCTCAAATTTGTCCTCGAAGCCCCCCCCCCACCTTGGCGCTCAGGTGGGGAGGGCTTCGAGGACTCTAGGGGAAAAGCCCTTGTAATCATTGACCGCCTCAGGCCTCAGATTCTTCCAGCAAGCGTTGATTGTTTCAGATCTCATCTGTAAAAGTTCCACAAACTGCCTTAAGTACCAGGTGAACTGATCACGCTTCTCAGATCTCACGAGATTGTGCTCTAAATTAAAATCCTGCGAGATTTTGTTTGAAATTCAGATCGTTCCTTCACACGAGATCTGAATGCTGAGCGAAATTTCACGAGAAGGAATTATTTTTAAAAATTGTTGCAGATACGTGAGTTGGAACTGCGGATAACTGGGGGCTTACTGTACATATTTATATATATATACACACAAGTCGCAGGACCAGCCAAACTATGAAAAAAAGCGTGACTTATCGTCCGGAAAATACGGTGTTTAGAGAATCCAATACTTTAAAGGCTATTCTCTGGTGTTTGTGCCACATCAGCTTGCAGTCCTTTCCAAGCACATTTTCACGTTGCTCAGGTTGGGCTCTGAAAGAGAACTGAGAAATGCACAGGCTGTATGTCGGTTCAGGTATTTCTACATGAAAGCGTGCTATGTCTTCTTCTGGGAACATTGTACAACTAACTTCTAAATAACATATAGGGTTTAATAGCGCTGTATTTTGTTTGAGCTAAACTACGGTAACAGTTTACAGGATGACACCACTGGAAATATTCCCTGTACATTTAAAGCACGGATATGGATTACTTTTTCACACATGGTCACATAGGTTTGGATAGCTTACCTTCAATAAATCATTTAAACCGTTTTGTATGTGCTTCGGTTATCTTTATCTATCTTAAAAAAAATATTTCATCTGAAACATTTAATTTTCACAAATATGTAAATGAAGAAAATAGGAAGGGTGTAACTACTTTTTCACACAAGGTCTTACGAAAATTTATGCGAAGAAGAAACATCAAGGGTCACCTGGTGGAAAAATGTGAATAATACATAAAACGGTAGCTCTTTTTTGGGAAATGCATTGTTGTTTTGTTATTGTGAGGGTTAAACAAAAGTTCCTGGATCTCTTTGACCTGTAGGACTACTACCAGAGTGGGAGGATGCTCCTGAGATTGTCCCAGGCCCTGGGCAGGATTGTACTGGCTGGCCGGGAAATGACCCGCCTCTCAGGGTGAGTGTCGTAAAGGTTTGCAACACAGAAAATCCTGGGTTATAGTAGTTCAGATTCTGAACTTCAAGATGGTAGTGAGTAGGCTGATTTAATTTCTCGGGATTTTCACAGAATTTAAGACTACCTAAATTTAGCAATCTAATTCTATATGGTTGAATATTATATTGCAAAATTGTTTATATTGTATCTAAGAGAAAACTCTAGTGTTTCACAAGTGTATCTTGGTAAATTAGAAAATAATATAGAATATTGTATTGCAGTATATAAAATTAAAATTCAACATCATATAGTTATGTACAGTTAATGTATTTCAGTAATTTCATTCTAAAAGTGAAACCCATAGCTTCATTGCATAAATAAAATATTTCAAGCCTTTATTTCATTTAAATTTTATTGTTGCTTATAGCTAATGAAATTACAAATTGAGTATGAATGAATGAATGAATGAATATATTTATTAGATAGAATGTTAGAGTACAAGTACAGTCACACAGTAGCATGTATTACAGTACAAATAAAGTCAAACATCCTGTCTAAGAGGAGCATTTCAAAAAAGCCCTTGCGGTTTTGTTTCCGTTGAGTATCTAAAAAAAGTGTTTTCAATATAAAAGCGCGACTGATTTTTTTTTTTTTTTTTTGCGGAACACTTGGTCTGCTCTCCTTTTGCATTAATGACCTTCAGTGCAGCGGAGCTTGGAGGCGATCAGCCTGTGGCACTGCTCTGGTGTTATGGAAGCCAAAGTTGCCATCAGTTCATCTACATTGTTGAGTCTCATGTCTTTCATCTTTCTTTTGCTAATAGGCCATAAATTCTATGAAGGTTTTAGGTCAGGTGAGTTTGCTGGCAAATCAAGTACAGTTATACTCCTGCCACCGCCTGAGATTGACGCAGCAGATCAACCACTGAATTTTCCACTTCACCCTGTCCTTTGCATCGTCCTCCCCAACACCAGCCACTCTCATGTCCTCCCTCACTACGTCCATGTCTCTTATCCTGGGTCGTCCTCTAGTCCTGTTCCCTGGCAGCTCCATCCTCAGCATCCTTCTACCGATATAGTCCCTGTCTCTCCTCTGGACATGTCCAAACCATCAAAGTCTGGTCTCTCTGACCTTGTCTCCAAAACGTCTAACCTTCACTGTCCCTCTTATTGTCTCATTTCCAATCCTGTCTAACCCTCCGCATCTTCATCTCTGCCACTTTTAGCTCCGCCTCCTGTCTTCTCCTCAGAGCCACTGTCTCTAAGCCGTCCATCCTGGCTGTCCTCACCACTGTCTCTAAGCCGTCCATCCTGGCTGTCCTCACCACTGTCTTGTAGACCTTTCCCTTCATCCTCACTGACACTCTCCTATCACAGAGCACACCTGATACTTTCCTCCACCCATTCTAGCCCGCCTTCACACTTCCTGTGTCACTTCCTTTCCACATCCAAATGCTCGACCTTTTTTACGTCTATTCCTTGTAACCTCGCTGTTCCCCCTTAGACCTTCTCATTTACACACATGTACTCTGATATACTCCTGCTCACCTTCATGCCTCTCTTTTCTAGAGCAGACCTCCACATCTTTAAATTCTCCTCTACCTGGTCTCGCTGCAGATCACAATGTCATCTGCAAACATCATATTCTGAGGGGATTCCAGTCTCACCTCATCTGTTAGTCTATCCATCGCCATGGCAAACAAAAAGGGGCTCAGAGCTGGTCCCTGGTGCATCCTACCTTGACCCTAAACTCCCCTGTTACTCCTTCTGCACACTTCACTGCTGTCATACAAGTCCTGAACTACTCTAACATAGTTCTCTGACACTCCAGACTTCCTCATGCAGTACCACAGTACCTCATGCAGTACCACAGTTCCTCTCGAGCCACCCTGTCAAAAGATTTCTCTCGATCAGGGGTTGGCAAGACGCGTGTGTCTGGCATGCGAGGGCATTTACGTTGGCACGCACAAGTAATGGAGCACACTAAATGTTCGTATATACTAATTGTGGCGGGTCCTGGCGTGACAAGCCGAAAGTACAGTAGTAGTGTAAATCATTATGTTGCGATTGTTCGGATGTGATCACGCGTCCACGATTCAGCGCATCACCGCGATGCTCTTGGGAATTAAGTCGGCTAGCTTAGCACCGGTGTTAGCATGGCTAGTAAACCAAGATATCTACAATCCTCAAACAGAAGGATGCTATCAAGAGCACAAAGCCTTCCAAAGGAATAACTATTATGTCTAAGTTTATGTAAGTGTATTACGGTGTGTCTCGGTACTATGACCCCCCCCCCCCCCCCTTGCACAGCATACTACTGTTAGCGTTATCATCTGTCTTGAAGGTAAAGCTGTGTGTATCAGTTTTCCACTGTTATTGCCGGTGCTTTGAGTGTTTCTAGATGGCCGGAACGGATTAAATTGATTTCAGTTATTTTTTATGAGAAACATTGATTTGACAAACAAGTGATTTGAGTTACGAGTATAATTCGTCCAGGAAAAAAATACACACACATATTACAATATGTGTGTGTATATGTATACATATATATGTATATAATGTACATATCATTCCCACAGATTTACTGCCCGAATCACTGAGCTGATGAAAGTCCTGAAAGAGCTGAATGCTGGCAAATACGAACGAACAATGGTCTCCCAGCAAGGCAAGGGTATGTTTAATCTCTAACTGCCAAAAGTTAACCACAGATATGAGGTTCCTACGCACCTTCGCATTTAAACACTTTCAGTGATTATTGATTCCATTCACCCTAGAGTCAGACCCTGCAGAGATGCGCTTACTGGTGCCTGGAAATGGTCAAATTATTAACCAAGATAACCTGATCAAGTAAGTCTTATATTTTTAACTTGATTATACTACTTTGTTTTGCTAATTTGTTTCATGATGTCAAATGTAAGGCAATGTTTAAATTATTTTGCAGATTTGACCATACACCCCTCGCCACACCGAATGGAGATGTGCTGATCCGGGACCTCACTTTTGAAGTAAAGCTTTTAATGTCTTTTGTTAGCCAGACAAGATAAATATTACTGTCTGGATTAATTGGAGATGTATTCATTTGTATTAATTCACATACTTTATGCATGATCTTATTTCTTGGTGCTTTTGAAGGTAAGGTCTGGCACCAATGTCCTTGTTTGTGGACCAAATGGCTGTGGAAAGAGCTCTCTGTTCAGAGTGCTTGGAGAGGTGAGAGATCTTCCATTAAACTGTCTAAGTGAAAAGTACTAAATATTATAATCTTTTTCTTTCTTTATTTTTAAGCTGTGGCCTCTTTTTGGTGGACAGTTGACCAAACCTGAGAGAGGAAAGCTCTTCTATGTTCCGCAGGTAAAATCCTAGCAAGGCTTTTTGCTCACCATTAACAAGTACAGAAATCAGTGTCAACTGTGTTCCATCTCTTTGTGGTATATAATAAATGGAATATATATATATGTATATTAGGGGTGTAACGGTTCACGGAATGTATTGAACCGTTTCGGTTCGGTTCACTTCCGTAACGTTTCGGTTTTATGCAGTTTTTTCTCATTAAATGTATTTCTTGCGCGATCTCAGCGCTCCGTGCGGAACTAAAGTCCTGGGCGAGTTTCCACTGAGTGTCGGACACAATTGACTGAGAGGTAGGCGCGCTAGTAGCTTGCAAGCGTGACTAATGGTGTCGGGAAGCCCGTGTTAACGATGCTGGAGTACCAGATTGTGTCCGGCTGTCATCCACAATGTCTCCCGATATCCCATTTCTGTGGGACAAACCTCGGCCCAAAATAGTTTGTTGACAAATTTCGGTGGGAGAGTTCTCCAAAATGTTGCGGAGCGCCTCTGTGAACATCAGACTTCTACACTACTGTAGTCACCAGCTACCCCCCCCCCGTAGGTGGCAGCAGAGCTGTATTTGATTGAGCTATCTGAGAAAAAGATGGAGATAATGGCAAAACCTTCGATGACGTACAAATTCACACATACAGAGAATGTTTTGTGGTAATTTCAGGAGAAAGAGTGTCAATATTATTTGAATGACAGATCATGAAGGAGTGCCCCCCCCCATCATTCATTTATTCATTTCCTAGTTACAACCTGCACAATATGACCACCCGTACTTCCGACCTACATCTGGCCTATCATGAATGTTTATATCCCTGGAAACTAGCAGAGGGAGATGCATGTCTGGAATAAGAATAATAAATGTTTATAATGAACAGAATCAGTGACAAAGGGCAGCCTTGGTGGAGTCCAAACCTCACTGGAAATGAGTTCGACTTACTACCGGCAATGCGGACCAAGCTCTGGCACCGGTCATAGATATATAAATATATAACCACATATATGGTTGGACACCCTCGAGGACCCTGCCGAGGGTGTAGAACTGGTCCACAGTTCCACGGCCAGGATGACAACCACATTGCTCCTCCTGAATCGAGGTTCAACATCCAGAGCCTTAAGGAACTCTGGGAGGGGATCTCATCCACCCCCCGGGGTCTTGCCACCGTGGAGCGTTTCGACTCCCTCGGCAACCTCAGCCCCAGAGAGAGAAGAGCTCACTCCCGAGTCCCCAGGCAGCAAATACAACAGAATGTAAATGGATGGACTGCATCTGTTCAAGTCTGTTAAAAACAAGCAATGACTTCAAAAAGCTACTTTAAAAAAAGAGATCAATTAGATTAATTAATAACAGATCGTAATTAATTAATCACTCAAATGTTTTAATTGCTTGACAGCAATAAGTGCAGGTGGTCAGAAATTGCGCAGGTTGTAACTCGAATGTGTACACGAAGTTTTAATTGTTGCCTTTGCTTATTTTAATGCATTTTAAAGCACATTTTTCTGGGCTGTTCAGCTAAAAACGGAATAAAAAAGATGGTTCCAAATAATTGGATTAATTCAAACAAACCTTTTGTTTTATCAGAGACCCTACATGACCATTGGTTCTCTGAGGGACCAAGTCATTTACCCTGACACCCATGATGAACAGAAAAGGAAAGGCATCTCCAATCAGGTAGGCAACAACAAACTCCCACACTCACAATTCCAATGTTTATGTGTGTTTTCTACTTGTATACCTTGACTTGCCGTTTGTTGTTTCTAGGTGTTAAAGGAATACCTGGACAATGTTCAGCTCGGTCACATTTTGGAAAGGGAGGGCACGTGGGATGCGGTCCAGGATTGGATGGATGTCCTCAGTGGGGGAGAGAAACAGAGGATGGCTGTAAGGACTGACTCACTGTGTCAACAGCATTACCAAGAACACGGGACGGGCAGTCACGGTCAAAAGGCTTTTGTTCTTTCAATTGATCATCACTTCTTAAGGCTAGGGCTGCAAATTAATCGAATATTAATCGCGATCATGATTTTGTCCTCCCACGATTAAAGGAGCATGTTTGTCGCAACATTTGATGCATAAATGCGTGCGCCGTTCATAGATACTATACTATGTTTGAAATCAAATGCTTCCTAGACTAACTGCCAACCACCCGGGGGCGATGGAGATGTTTTGGTGTCCCTCTACGGGACTGTCTTCAAGCCGCTGCGCACGCACCCTCCAGCGACAGCCTGTGGAAAAACTCAAAAACGTTACTGAATGTTGCGGGAGCAGATCACAGAGAGAAATAACAGAGTTGGTAAAGCGACCCAAGACCCACGTCGTCAGGCAGACCAGAGTTCACAGACTATCCAAGGAAGCAAACTCTGGTCCGTTTGAAGCAGACCAAACAGCTCTGCGTGGACATGCTGGACCTACAGAGCATTTTACTACTTTCTAAGGCCGTATCCACACGCAGCCGGGTATCTACGATTTGGCCTTTCATCCACACCAAACCGCAGACTTCTCTCACTAAAAACAATCTTTTTCAGAACTCCGGCCAAAGTGAAGATTTAGGCAAACTCTGTTTACGTATCTGCGTCTGGACGCCTGTAACCGGCTTTTTGGGTTTCGTAACGTCACTGCCTGGGATGACGACTGCTCTGACGTTATGTACGACCTGCGTTTACATTCAGAAACTGTATGGGTGCCTTCAAAACTGTTGCCGTAGCAACTGTCCAGGCTCTTTTTGCTTATTTGTTGACTTTATCGTCCACACGAACGAGCCTGGCGTCGAGAGACGGAGCGTTCTGATTGGATAAGATTTGGGGAAATACCGCCGCCGAATGCTTTGGCATGTACTCAACAACGTGCTTATGCGGTTGGGTGTGGATGGAGCTCTTTTTAATAACGAGGCTGCGTGGATTAAATTTCTTTTCTAAGCGGGGAGGGAAAGATATTCATTTTAAAAATCAAACCTGGCTACGTGTGTAAATGTTCTGATGTTATCAATGATGACTGAACTAATGTCTTTGTGTCATCTTATTCATTTAGATGGCCAGACTGTTCTATCACAAGCCCCAGTTTGCCATTCTGGATGAGTGCACCAGTGCAGTGAGTGTGGATGTGGAGGATTACATCTACAGCCACTGCAGGATGGTACAACACACACACACACACACACACTCTCTCTCTCTCTCTCTCTCTCTCTCTCTCAGTACATCTTTGAGATGCAGTCTAATAACCCCGTCTGCGTGGGTTTTCACCAGTTTCCTCGCATCTTCAAATTCTCTGTGTGTGTGCTTGTTTGTCTCCGTGCGGCCCTGCGATCCTCTGGTGAAGCATTCTGGGTAGACTCCGCCTCTCGCCCGCAGCCAGCATCATTCAGCTATTTGCGGAAGTTCATCAAAACATTAAAGATATTGATCCTGTTTTTGTTGTCTCATAGACGGAAACCACTCTTGGGATTTTTGAGGTATCACCAAAGCAAAAATAATATCATGTATTTATTTGCTGAGAAGGGACGATGCACTTTAATGAAAACGTAAATGAACACAATTGCAGCCATCGGCTGATTTCCTATTGTCCGTCCCCCGGCCAGATGGTACAGGCGAGTTCCTAAAATAAAGCCACACAAAAGAAAAAGAAAAACAACATAGTACATACATCAAAACATATTGAGGGCAGATCGATGTGCTCATCAATTACTTTTGAGATGGATGTTGCTTCCAGCTTGTACTTTGTATGTGTTCTTTTTTTTTCATATTTCGTATTCAGTAACTTCTGTAATAGTTTGACTCGGGTGATCAGATCACCAGCAGCTTCACAAAACAAAATATCCAATAGTCGTCATGCTGGTTTCATTAAAAACCCACCAGTAGGCCTCTACAGATTCCTGTTTTGTCTTTTCATTCCACAGGTGGGGATCACTTTGTTCACCGTGTCGCACAGGAAGTCCCTGTGGAAGCATCACGAGGTGAGGCCTACGCGCCGTCTCTTGTCAGACAGCTTCATCACTTCCTTCGCTGCCTTCGTTACGGTTTTGCTCCCAGTTTAATCCGTCGAAAGCTTCAGAATGAAAAAAGAGCTCCATCTTCTCGAGCTAATCCCTGGTGGTTACGGGAATCACCCTGCTACAAGAACAAACTTTATAGATTTCTTTCCTGTAAAAGCATCTGCGACGCTGCAGTACGAGGGAGGGGGAGGGGCTGCGTGCGGCCAGACAGCCCCACAGATCATTTGCAGTTTAGATGTCCTATTCTGACTCATTCTCTCCAATGTTTCATCTCTTTCATGAAGTATTACCTGCACATGGACGGTCGAGGGAACTACACGTTCAAGCCCATCACGGAGGAAACTGTGGAGTTCGGGTCCTGATCCAGTGCTGCCGTTCTCCACAGACGCACTGCTCTGACCAAGTCGGTCCGTTAGTTCTTTGCACTCGACACAGAAGACGGCGATACAACTACAAAATAATTGTTTTAATCATCTGTACCTTTTCATGTTGTTTTGTTTGGCCTTGTGCAGTTTTTAATGATATGCTGACTAATTCTAATTTCCAAGGTTTTGTTTTCAAGATGCGTTTGACTGTAGGTGGAAGCAGGCTGTACTATTTTAATCATTTCTGCACACGAGATCATGTCACAGGCTGCAGTTCAGCTCCGGCTGCACGCCGCTGTCGTCTAGCGGGCGTAATGTGCAATGTTCCGTGGATGGGCGAGCACACAAATGGAGCTCCGGCTGCTGATGAAGATTTTATTGAAGTTGAATTGCAGCTTCGAACACATAATGATACTAATACAGTAAAATGTATTGTGTTCAGCACGCGATGTTGCTGATATTTGTGCCAGTAGAGTGCGTAACAAGCTGTTACTTGGCTTGGATCATGCTCAGGTGCTCAGACCAGTGTGTCGAGGACTTCTAATAAGGGTTTTGAAGGCCTTGGACAGCGTGTCATCATGTCGGTGAATGTTAACGATGGCGTTTCTGCACTCTGGAACTTCCACTCTGTACCGTGATAATAAAAGCACCACGATTAAAATATCACTTGTCTTCTTAGAAACATAACATTAAAGAAAATAAAAAAGAAATATAGATCAACTTATTAATGTTGTTTAAGTCTGTAACATAAAAAAACTTGAAGTGCATCAATTTGCCTAAAATTAAAAACAAATGAAAATAAATGAAACCTTTTTTTTTTTTTTTTTTTTGACCAACTGAACAATTTGATACTAAAAAATGAAATAAAATAATAAATTCAAATTGATCGGCAACATTAAATCAGCACAATATATAAAACATTTAAACTTACAAAACAAAAATGAATAAAACAATTTGTACTGATTTTATTTATTTTTTTAATCAAAGTGAGGAAGGCAGGATTTATGGCTGCAATGAGCGCTTTGTTTGAAGCGTGACTCTGCACCTCTCTGCTCCTGCTCAGCCGGGACCTGGACTCTGCCTTCAGTGCAGCAGCAGCAGAGAAGCCCGTCTCGGAGCCAACTGAGCCACAGCCACCCCAAGCTCAGTGTGTGAAGTCTCACTGTGGAGTCAGACGTCATGTCGACGAACTGAGGCCAGTCGGAGCTGGTGCATTGAAAGGGAAGTCCTTTTTAAAAGAATCTCATCAGTGATGCAAAATATGCTGCTTCATATGTGGAATCACTGAGTGAGGAGGAGTTGCTTTGCTAGAGTTAGCGGCAGAGAGGAACAGAGCGACACCGCGCTCAGGTGCACCGCTGGAGTCTGAAGAGCGATCTACGGGCGGCACTCACACTTTACTACAGCACAGACACCCGACGATGGTTCATTAGATCATTTCCCACGGCACACTGGTTGGGAACACTGGCATATACTCGCTCACTAAATCAGTATGTCAGTTGAGTGTCATTGCGTTCCCTGTAATGATTTTTAGGATCCAGCAGTTGGCGGTATTGAGCAACACGGTACCGACACAGTATCGATACAGTTTGTTGATGTGCTGCAACGCTTCATGAGGCCTCACCTACCCATGACTACACGTCATAACTGCCGCTCTTTGCTGTGTGCGCGGTGAAAAATAGCCTTCACCATAGAGAAACAAAAGTCATTTTAAACAGAAAACAGTATCTCCGAATATGAGTTAAATCAGGATGCAATATAAGCACGCTTTGTAATCGTAAGACCATGTGAATAGTTTGTGGTTCACGATGTAGTATTTCTAAAATAAGCCCTGTGATAATAATCAGGATGAATCTGTCATTATTTCTGGGTTTTATAGTCTCAAGCATAAAGCAGGTCATGGGATCAGAATTCTGTAGTTTCTCTTTGCTGCTCACTGTTGGCCGATTTCACGAACGCAGAGCTCAGCCATGCGGAGCAGCAGCCGCTTCATCAGGCATCACACAGACTTGAGCAATAAGGCACCTTCCAACGAGTGTTTGGTTTGACAAGTCAGTTTTATCTACGTAGCAATTAAAGAACATCGAGTCACTGAGCAGAAATAAATTGCTTAAACAGGCAGAAAACTCCAGACAAAAATCCAAAACCAGGATAGATTTTTCACTAATGCTCCTCATCGATGTGCTTTATTGTGTTGTGTGTGTACATACTGTGTTTTGTAGATATTTGTGCTCGAAATAAATAAATAAATGCTTTTTAACTTTGATCGACTAATATAGAATCTGAGAATAACATTGTTCCTGTTGCTTCAGGGAGCAGCAAACTCCATGACTCGCTGTTCAACCTGAAGCTTTTATAAACGGTACATGACCTTTTTTTTTTCTTACATGACAAGTTTCTTGAGTGATCTGAGTTTTCTGGTGGAAGTAAATCTGTGATTCAATCTTGCTACCTTCACATATCCTTCATATTTATAGCAGTACTTGTACATGTGGGTGACTGGTGTGCAGCCAGTAATTCATTCATATTACGACCTTTTGTGTGCCCATGCTTTGTCTTTGTCTGCACAATGAACAAATTGAACTAGAAAGCTCTAATAAAGGAGAATAATATTAAATTTTACACACAATAATTCATTTTGCTCATATTTTGATTTGATATTACAGTTGTGCTCAATTCCATTTTACTCTGTTGAATCAAATAAAGGAAACTGAATTTATGTTTAATAGGCTGCTTAAAATCTTAAAACGACTTTATACCCATCTTACATACAAATATGACATTCTAAACATTGAGGTAAATATTTTGAACTTTAATATCGACAGTATCGTCCATTCCTCTGAGGAATATATTTCATTGGTCAACTATGATTATTTTGATAACTGATTTGTCAGGATCTCTTTCAACAGCCAACTGGATCTAAAGTACAAATACGGTGTCTGTTGGTTGTTCAGTTGTACTTGAAAGGGCATCGTTCATCACCTCTGTTCATTCCTTCTGTAACTTCATTATCAAAATGTCAAGAATGAGAACTGATAGAGGCCCAACCTTTTCTTTTTCTCATTTAGAGAAACAAAAGGAAAACCGGACCAGCTCTCCTTCAAGGTGTTCAAGGGGTTAAAAAGATGGTGATAAGGACACTAGCCTCCCTCGAAAATAGAAAATAAATAAATGACGTTTCATGAAATACTGTGTGCGTAAGACAAGAACTGAGTTAAGTATTGACTAAATACTTTGTTGGATGTTTTCCCGCATTGTGTGTCAAAGGTTACAGTCCTTTAAAGAAATAAAATTATCATAGACAATGATTTTTCTTATTTTAGAAAGTGAAAACTGACCATATTCTACACTCTTTACATGTAAATCATATCTTCCGGTTCCAAGGTGAGGCTCCTGCAGGAGTCATTCTCCAGCCTCTTAAGGGGTTTAAAATCGTATGACTGGATGAAAGGTTGTTAAAAGTAGGCTGCGTCTTATTTTCAGCTACCCTACTTCAGAGCTATCTATAAGTTTACACTTGTTGTACTGCAGAATCATAGTCAGGCAAATACTGACTGACAATATCTCAACATAAAAGAAGATCTTAACTCAACTTAGCAGAACTGTTAACTTTATTGGCCACTGCACGTGATTTTAGGAAATCAATAACTTCCAAAGTACTTCCCAAAACTCCAAGAAGGCTGGGTGCTCTGCGCCGCCGTTTGGCCTGTAGGCCGAAATAACAGTGAGTCACCTGTCCCTTACAAGGCACGGGGAATCGACCCTCTCGTTCACCGGGATAAAGTCCAGCTAAAGTCCAGTCTATAAGCAGCCGGCCGCCTCTCAGTACCAGAGAAATGTGGAGTCCAGCACATCTTGAGGGGTTTGGCTGACTGTTTAGACTGCTCAACCTCAAGGGTTAGGGTTAGGGTTATGATCCTACTCGGATCATAAAGCTCCTGACAACATCACCCCTGGCATCATTCGGGCACACAAAGTCACCCACCACGATAAAGCGGCAGTTCAAGGGGGAGTCAGTCAGTTTTTCTAAAATGCAAAACCATCACAAAAGTGTTTCTACATCAGTCACAAGCTTTTGTGAAGATTTCACCACTAAGTTTGATTATTTCTGTTCCTTCACAAGACGTAAGAACAAAAAAAACAAATCAAATCTATAATCTAAATACTAAATAAAAAAGACTTAAATCTTTATTCTTTTATCATTATATCTGCAAATACGCACAGTACATCCACACACAGTGAAGTTACATTTACGCCCTCGTAGTTTTCAGGGTAACTTTATGTTCCTCTACACACACACCTTGTGTTTGGCATTTACAAAGCGCACATGCCTCGAGTCACAGGAGTTGGGTTACTCATTTCCTACAGTCATATGAGTGACATTTTGTCTAAATAATAAAAAAAAAAAAACCAAGCTATGGCAAAATGAGGACTTTATGATTGTCAGGGCAAAGTCTTTGTATAGAACATCAGGTTTGCAGCGTATGAAAGCCCAGTCAAGCTGAGGGTCCAGGAAACGACTCCGTTCTGTGGCCGAGATGATGTTTGTCTCTCAGCTGTTCATCCTGATCTTCCTTCTGGTGGGACTGAAAGGAGAGACCAGGGACACAGGCCCCCACCGGAACCAGCGGAGCACCCACGATGAGCAGTAAGGCCACTTAAAGCTAAGATCGAAATAATTGTCTGTGTTTTTATACATTTTTAATTTCAGAGCCTCTCTAGAGGCTTTCCATCAAAATATACTGAGAATATGGTCTGAAAAAGAGATCAGATTTGATCTCGTTTATTCTTTTATTTTAGAGAAGAATAATCTCACCTATATGGCAGGATCATAAAAAAAAATAACATGGATTCCAGCATTTGTTGCTCGAGCTTTAAAATATATATGTAAACATCACAAAATAAATTTAGGACTATCCTTTTATGATGTGTGCTTTTGTAGGAGCTTGTCCTACATATGTCCAACGATCACACGCGTGACTGAGCTCAGTGCAGACAATATGAACAAGAAGTCTCCTGATGCCTGGCTGGTAATTTGAACCTTTGACCCTGTAGGCCTCGTATTCTCTCGGACGACGGTCATCTGGTCTTCACAGCTGGATCCAATAAAGAGATCCGCTTCCAGACATCAGTGTCGGGAGGCGTTAAAGTGAACGATGAAGACCTCACCCAGTTACTGAGTCAGGTAAGAATTTAGAGGAGAAGAAAATGATCGTTAAGATCAGTGACAGCGCTTCAGAGATTTAATGAAAAACTAAAAATCACTGCAGGTCCAACTCCGATAGTGAAAGTAAATAAAGGAAGGCCGCTGTCGGAGTGTGAGCGGCACATTTCAACAATCATTGATATTAGTGAGTAATAAATGTAAACTCTTCACTAAGTTTCATTGTGACGACAGTTAAAATCAGGTAATTCCACTTTAAAAAGTGGAGACAGCTGAAATGACTTTGCTTCCTGAGTTTAATGAAGTAGACAAATAGATTAAAGTGATCAGTATTGATTAAGCATGAAAGGATCTAAAGTTATAAGGCTGAGTCGTCAATCCAAATACAAGATTTCATTGCTGTGTGCTTGTTTTCTGAGCTCAGCAATCTCGGACGTGAGAGTCTTTATTGTTCTACGAGTTCCTGAGAAGGTCGGCTGGAGGGACACAATCACGAGGACGTGTTTATTCTGGCAATGGGAGCAACGGCGCTTTTATGATAGACTCTTGAGAGATATTGGACCTCGGCTCAGAAGGTGGTTTGACTCTTAGCCCAACGGTCACATGAGGCCTCACATTCACCCATTCGCACACTCATTCACACTCCAGTGGGCGACTGCTGCCAGACCCACAGAGAGCAATTTGGGGTTCAGCGTCTTGCCTGAGGACACTTTGACATGTGGACAGTCAGAGCTGGGATTTGAACCACACACCTACCGATCACTGGACGACCAGCTCTACCAACTGAGCCACAGCTGCCCGGGGGCGTCGTCTGTCTGTGTCTGTCTGTGTCTGTGTGCACACACACAGACACAGACAGACAGACAACGCAATGATTGGCGAATAAACTCAGGATGGAATAAAAATACTTTGAATCCTCCATCCATCCATCTTCAAACAGTTTATCCAGGATCCGGTCGTGTCAGCCCCCCCCCCGCAATGGGAGGGGCTGACTGCAGCTATATTCTTTGCTGTCTGTCATGCAGTCGGTGTGGTGCGCCCTCGTGATTCGACGTGATCAAAGTCGTGCAATGACTCTATTGTGTAAGCGTGAGTCGGCCATTGGTGGTGGCTGCCATTTAACAAGCCCATAATTCTGACTTTAGGAAGACTGTGACATCCTCAGACATGACATGACATGACATGACATGACATGACTCTCTCATGGAGCTTTGCCACTTGAGGCTGGCTGTTAGCGCAGCAATGCTGTGTCCCAATCCAGCCCTTCCACATCACAGACTTTAACGTAAGAGGGAGTTGTACATTACACTCAGGCAACAGGGTACTAGTACCAGCTCCTAGTATACTATGCTTAGGACTGTGTAAATAAATCACTGTCCTGCAGTCCACTGGATTATACAGGTACTATCCGAGTTACGACTGAGATGGGTGCCGACCGCCCGGTCCTAAGTCGGAATGGACCAGCCATGCATCCTGGAGTATAACTCACTCAACCCCCCCCCCCCCCACACACACACACACACACACACACTCCTTTTCCTACTTGTCTGCATTTGTACTCGGACATCATGACAACATAATATGTGACCGTCACCTCTTGGCAGACTAATTCAGGAGAAGCTGTGGGGCTAAGGGTAATCAAAGAGACATTGTACTATACTGTACTATACTGTGTATACTCTATACCGATGTGTCTATATATGCACCGCCTGATTTTAGGTCAAAACCAACAAAGATGCCATTGATGACATTAAGACTCATGGCGGTGGTGTTCCTCCAGATGTCACCAACAATCTAAACCAGCTTAATACCAGGGTAGGCGGTTACACCTTGCTTTCTCTTACTCCTTGTGCACATTCATTCATTTAAAATGATCATATTTCATTATTTAGTTCATCAAACTAAGATAATTTGTATCGTCTGTATTTCTTGATATTTTTGAAGCATTAAGATTATTGCATGTTCATATGAGGTACGGTAGAATGTGTCCATCCTTACAATGTTTCACGCTGTGAATGTACTTTATGTATACATGAAAATGTGTGTTCTATTATTTTCAGGTTATGACACTTGAGGGTAAAGTGAGCGAACTTGAATTGGTAAGACATTTAAGAACAGATTGTTTTCATGGCTCAAACTTCCACTGAGCCATTTATGATCGCTCCGTTGCTTTTATCTCTTTTTTAATGCAGGCGAGTCACAAGGATTCCTGCAGCAGCAATCCATGTCAGAACGGAGGACAATGTCTGAACTTACTCAACGCGTATCACTGCGTGTGTCTCAGTAACTGGGCCGTGAGTTCTCCATTGTTTGCAAACTTGAAGATGTACTTTGCTTTGTTGTTATTAATTATAAGCATTCGTGAAAGCCAACTGGTGATAGTGACACACGACGACTGGACTTTCTTCTTGTCCCGTGAGGGGTCGCCACAGCAAATCTACCTTCTCCACTTCACCCTGTCCTTTGCATCGTCCTCCCCAACACCAGCCACTCTCATGTCCTCCCTCACTACGTCCATGTCTCTTCTCCTGGGTCGTCCTCTAGTCCTGTTCCCTGGCAATTCCATCCTCAGCATCCTTCTACCGATATAGTCCCTGTCTCTCCTTTCACTGCTACATCTATGTACCTCCTCTTCTTCATCTCTGTCTTTGACCCACAGCAATCCAGTTTCCACCAGCATCCTGTGGTTTGACAGCACGGATTGTGGTTATTGTTAACTTAGACCAATTTGGTATGACTTTCAAATTTAAGGTTGTTTGAATCATTTTTTTGACAAAGTTTTGCACCGTTCCTGCCACGACCCTCGTCATTTATCCAGGCTTGGGACGGGCTCAAGGGAGACATTGGCTGCGCCACGCTAGCTCCTGCTAATCGTTCGACCCGTGCTACCGACGAGGCTGCATTGTAATAGTGAAACAGCTATTGGTGTTCTGATTGTTGGGATTTTAAGTAATAGTGACACAGCTACTGCTTAAAATAATAGCAGACTGCTTCTACTACTCTTGAAACTTTATTTGATGAATTTGGCTTCAGGTCAGGTTCAGGCTTTTCAGGTTTTATTCTAATTAATTTTCTGATTGAAACCACGTATCCAGAAAATGAACAAAAACAAAATTATTGATGAAGAATCATGTTGAAACAATCCCCAGTGGCCAAATATCATCCAATGAAGAGATGAATACAGAACGTCCTTTGAAAGTTCTAGAATCAAACTCATTCATGACTCATGTCATTCACATTCTTAAGATCATATAATATCTAATTCCTAATAGTTTGAATAAAGTCAAAACATATTTCTGTCTTATTTTCTTTCAGGGTCCAAATTGTGAAGCCGATGTGAATGAATGTCAAGTTTATTCCGGAACAATTCAGGGCTGTCAGAATGGAGGAACCTGTCTCAACACCCCGGGATCTTTCACGTATGTACCTGGCTTCCCATAATATTACGTTTGACATTCATGTTCATTCATGTTGCTGATTCTGGAAGGGCCCATGGACATGATGAAATGTTCTTTGAGCACTTTCACCGGTTGTATAAGTTTTATATGCATGTTTGCTGGTTTGAATGGAAATAGGATGTTTTATCTGACCTCACAGCAAATCAAGTCGACCTACGGGTACAAATAAAGTAACCCTGAACCCTGAACCCTTGACAAGGAGGTTCTGTCAGAGATCTCTTGATGCTGGTGTTGATCTATGCACCACTATCATTTTGGAATCAAACTCAGACGCATACTCATCTCATGCCAGCTAGTCTTTTGATATTATTTAAATTCGTCTGTGTTTTTTGTTTTCTTGTTGCAGTTGTAGCTGTTCTCCAGAATGGTCCGGGACTCTTTGTACTGTACGCTATGATGATTGCAGAAATGCTGGACAGAACCTGTGTGTGCACGGGATGTGTATTGATGCAGACCGAGTTACACCTGGACAGGTAACCAAACAGCTCACCAGTCATCAGACATCATTTCAACATATTTTCAGCATCAGTATTTCAGAGATGGTCCTTTTGCTTTGCTTTTTCAATCTCTCCTCTGGACATGTCCAAACCATTGAAGTCTGGCCTCTTTGACCTTGTCTCCAAAATGTCTGACCTTCAGCGTCTCTTTTAATGTCTCATTTCGTTCTTCCTTTTCTTTCAAGGTTTTTGCAATTACATAAGAAGGTGGACAAGCAAACATGGATCAACAATAAATTATATAAGTAACAAAATGACACAAGTTACATGAAATAAATACAAAAGTGGGGAGGGAGGGAGGGGGGGGGGGGATCAGTCCTGCTGCACGTTATTCAGAATTCACAGTCTGGCTGCAGTGACTCCGTCTTTCTCTTTTATTGGAGCCATCTGTCCCGACGCTGGTCAAGGGGCTTTGCTTTGAGCCTGATGATCTTTCTTGATCAGAAGCCATCTCGGCCTCTTTCGATGCGGAGCCGCTTTTTCCCTTGCTGGGATTTTCCCACGATGTGCTGGTACTTTGTCTTCATGTGTGGGGAACTCGGTGGCAGGTTTTCTCGTCGTCAATCCAGGCAGAGCTCAGAGGTTTTTCTGTCAAGGGTATTTTTGCCCCTCTGATGTTGCTTCCAATGCACTTGTGATATTTCAGATCATCAAAATTACTCTGAGTGAACACAATGCAGCTTTTAAAAGATTATTTCAATTACGTTATTCAAAATGATGATTGGTGTGATGTCCCCCTAAATCAAAGTGGTTGTGCCACCCTTAGCAACATCTTGCAATGTCTTTCACAGCACTGAGGAAATGTTTTTGCCGAGTCTTCGGGGTTTTGGAGCCTGAAATGTCTGTTTCAGGTCATGCAGCAGCATTGCAATTGGATTTAAATTTGGACTCGGCCACTCCAAAAACCTCAATTTATTTTTGTGTTTATTTGCTTTTGATTTTTAGCCATTCAAAAGTTGACTTGCTGGTAGTTTTTGACCATGTTCTCATAACCCAAGTGCTCAAGCGCACTTTCCAGACTAGACACCTTTTCCAGACAGATGTCCTTGCCTGTTCTTGAATCTCTTTTGACCACGGCATGGTGTTTTGCTTTTTGAGATCTTTTAGCCTACTTTGCTTTGTCAGACAGATTCCATTTAAGTGATATCCCGATTCAACAGGTCCAGCGGTAGTCTGACCCGAGTGGGACCTAAATCTTTATTTTATGTTGATACTAGAGAATTCACTATTGCCTATTGGTTAAAATGTTTCACAATGTGCCATTGTTCCCACAAATACATAGCCTAAATTCCGGTGCATCTGTGAGAGTGGCTGGGAGGCTTCAGCTGTTAACCCGGCCTGTGTGGCTGATGTGAATGAGTGTAACCTGCCGAACAAGCCCTGTTCCACCAACCCACCTGTTCCCTGCTACAACACCCAAGGGTCTTTCTACTGTGGAGGCTGTCCTGCTGGTAATTCTTAAAACATACTTCTTTCAACGTTAGCCTGTAGCTTTTGGTACTTATGGGCCAGAAGCAGAGATTGAGTGTTAGCAAATGAAAGTAAAGATAAAAGTTAGGCAAAAAAATCACTCCACCAGAATTGTATTGAAGGATTGTTAATTAAGCACGCCCTCTCTACTCTCGCGAATAGATGTTCTCTGCTATTCTAACCCTCGTTAACATATACAAGAAATTAAGTTACCAAACGTATCTTAAAATGAATGAGACTTAATATATTACGTGAATGACCACATATATGTTCTTATTACTTTTTATATGACTAAGGTTGGCAAGGAAATGGATACAGCTGTCAGGATGTGGATGAATGTCGTACCAATAACGGCGGCTGTTCCACCACTCCCATGGTGCAATGCCTGAACACCATGGGCTCCTTCCACTGTGGGCCCTGCCCTCCAGGTATGATAATTGCTAGAATTTACAAATACAGTAATACCTTGACATATGAACGTTCCGCGATACGAGCCGGCCTGCGAGCAATATTCTGCTTTGAGATACGAGTATAAATTTGAGGAATGGGCATGCAAGCATGCTTCCAGATGCTGAGGCTAGATCGCCAAGCGCTCCAAGTGTGCTTTTCACATGTTCAGTGAGCTGTATTTGTGTATATTCTTTACAATAAGCAGAGATTTGAGCAAACTGAAGCTTATAGCTTTTCATCACCCAGTCAATTAAATGAGATGATATGGTTTCGGGATGTCTGGGTGTCATCAGCAAGAGGTGGGTCACGTGTAGTTCTAGCGCACTGTTTAGACTCCCATGTTTTCAGGATATCCCACTGTCTTTATACTAAATGGTTTAAGTGACCCAATACTGATTGGTACTTGCCATGTGGTAAAGATTAGATATTAATTCTGAATTAGTTTAAGTTGATGCTGTATCAAGCATGACAAAACTGCAGATATATTAAGGTTAAGGCAACAAAATAACACCACAAACCAGTTTAAGTCTAATGCGTCAAATTCAGCCTGATTTTAACATTAGGTTTCTTTTTTTTAGGGTATGAAGGGGATGGAAGAACATGCATCCAGATCAATATCTGTGCTACCAACAATGGAGGCTGTTACCCATTAGCTACTTGTTCCTCCAGCTCAGGTAATAATTGCTATATTTATAATTCATATAATTATATTCAATATACAGCATGCTTTACTGAATACATGACAAAGTATTTATTTTTTCTGACAACCCTTGGACTTTTACAGGTACAAGCCTGCCTATATGTACATGCCCTGCAGGATACACAGGTAATGGTTATGGACCAACTGGTTGCACAGAGCTCAGCAACATCTGTCAGACCAACAACCCATGTGTCAACGGGCAGTGTGTGGTGAGTCTGTTTGACTGTGTATGTGTGTTCAGGCATGCAGTAGTGCTGCTATTGCAGGGGTGCTGTCTGAGGGAACAGTATCTCATTAACAGGGTTAAACCAGATCTAAATCTGGTTATATGGCATGTTTTGCAGCCTCAGCAAATATGCAGTATGTTAAATATTTCCCCACTATGCATGTCTTATGGGTGTACTACTTTGTGACAGGCCACCACCTTATCTCCTGGCTACATTTGCAACTGCTACTCTGGCTGGCATGGACAAATCTGTGACCAGAATACCAACGAATGCTTGAGCAACCCTTGTCTGAATGGAGGAACCTGCACCGATAACATTAATGGATTCACGTGTTCTTGTACTTCCCAGTGGACTGGCCCACTCTGCCAGACACAGCAACAAGGTATTGGTCGGCTCAGGAGATATAGAGGCACTGGGGAATAAGTGCATTTGATGGAATCAGCTGAAACATTGTGTTTAATCAGTTGTTAGATTATGGGAGTTAAGAGACATTAGATCAGGGGTGGGCAAACGTTTTGACTCGCGGGCCACAATGGGTTCTAAAATTTGACAGAGGGGCCGGGCCAGGCTGGAGTGTTTGTGTGAACTAATATAAATGACATGTAAAAGCCATTACATGAAAGGATTTTGCCTTTTACAGGTAGCATTACAGGGAAAAGGTAAAATGAATGAGGTTTATAATAAAATGTTATTTAATGATATTATTTGGACAAGTTCGGCGGGCCGTATTACCGGTATAAAGCCGAACGGGCCGTATATGGCCCCCGGGCCTTAGTTTGCCCATGTCTGCCCTATACCCTGGCGTACTCCTACTGTGGAGCTGTCCGTGGTGCTGAAATGTGCCGCTTTGTTTTGGAGGGCCCCCTGAAACAACGCTTCTCCCCACACAACAAAACAAAAGCGGCGCGTTTCAGCACCACGGACAGCTCCACAGTAGGAGTACGCCAGGGTACATTAGCTGCAGAGCAGACGGGCTGTACAATGATGCTGAGACTTACCAAACGTTGTTACAGGGGAACAACTTCCTGTGTAAGTGTTTCATGATCAACTTACTAGGAGCCACAATTGATTAAAAAAAAATCTGATTTAAAATAAATAAATAAATAAATTCAGCACTATTTAATTTGACATCCTTAAGAAGCAATCTGTAAGGCATCCAGGGAAATACTGCAGAAAATGCAAAAACAATAATATAAGTAAATCACTAGTGCAAATACACATAAACTATATCAGGATCTTGAAAGGAATAACCAGAAATAAACTTGTACTTTCGAATCCGATCTGTGCGGAGTTTTCTCCGTGTTCTTGCAATTTAAGAGATGTGATCACTCCAAATTGTGTGTGTGTGAGCAGTTGTCTGTGTGTGTGGCCATGTGATTCATTGGCGACACATTCGGGGTGTGACCTTGCTCTGCCCGGAGCTGACTACGGGCAAGAGCCCGTATGGGATGGGCTCCGGCAACACCCGTGACCCGCAAGGCAGAAAAGCGGCTTTCAATAAGATGATCGTCTCATCTGTAAGACAATGGTTGGATGGATGGATGAGGTTTTATGGCTATGAGATATTCAAGAGTCCAAGTGCCACTGTCAGAAGGGAGTCCTGCAGGCTGCGGAGCAAAATCAACAAAGCAGACTTGACCTCCCAGATGGCCGCTTTCTTTTCCAGCTCAGGGCCAGTGTAGTGAACCCTCTTTTTTTATATAGGATTTCCTAGACTCCGCCCAGTGTTTATTGCTCGGGTATTGGTGGGAATAAGGGTGTCTAAAACGAAGGACATGTATGAACAAACTGTGTCTACTTGCTCATTGGTGTTAGTGGATAGGGATATGAGGCAGTCCCAATCTGTGGCTTCAAAGCATCCCTATAGTCTTGTGATACTGTCAATGGTTCACTGATAGTTTCGACTACCTTCAGTTAGACTAGAAAGACACTTTATAATACAGTCCATTTACCAATATATTACCAAAACAAGAAGAAAGATAAACCATTTGTTTCTTCATTTAGTATCTACTGTGCTTTATTTAGAGAGACTGAGGATCACCTCCTTTTTGACCTTTAAGTTCAGACTCCATCCTTTTTCAGTGTGTGTGGCACGTCATCTCTCATTAAATGCACTGAAAGTGTATCTGCTTGTTCCAGAGTGTGGTGGCTACCTGAGCGGCACTGCTGGCACCTTCAGTTATCCCAACAACCCGGGTCACGATGACTATGATCACATGGTGAACTGTATCTGGCAGCTTCACACTGACATGAACAAGGTCAGCTGTTCTCCATCAAGATGTTGTTATCATGTGCGTGACAATCACAGAGAGCAGTCACTGACAATGAAATGTCTGTGTGGCAGGCTGCCTCATACAAGGATGAATACAAGTAGTAATGGATAGATAAATGAAAGTAAATAAAATCGGTCAAAAGGTTCAACGAGCCCAAGAGAAGGCAACCATATTGGGAGGAGCTTAGAGGGGAATTGCTGCTGGTGTTGAGGAGTCGACTGCAAATGATTTTGCTTTAACACAAAACCTAGCTAAAAGATGAAGAAATATGCATTCCTAGCATAAATGGCTGCTATAATTTCAAATAACATACTGACAAAAATCCTTTCTGTGTTTTCTTCTGTAGATTCTGCACATTACTTTCCCTTTCTTTGATCTGGAGGACAGCACCAACTGCATCTATGACTTCCTTCAGGTCCACGATGGGGAGAGCCCCTCTGCTTTAATTATTGGAAAATACTGTGGTCAGAATAGCCCACAGGAGATCCACAGCTCCCATAATTCATTGTACTTCTGGTTCCACTCTGACCACTCGATAAATGCTGGTGGCTTCACAGTTTCTTGGCAGTCTCAGGATCCAGGTGGGCTATAAATATATTATTATTATATAAAAATATATTTTTAATACAGAAGGAACCTTTACATATTCTACCCTTTTTCCACAAGTTAACTCAGTTCTCAGACACTTGAATGAAATATCAGTGACAGTCTTTGGTCAAAAGAGCAAACAGATGCTGCAGGACAGCGTCCGTCATTTCTGTCTCAAACAGCTCTGTCAGAAACGGTCTAAACCCGGAAAAGTACAAGCTCGAGGATGTTGTGGTGCAAGTAGGCGGTCCTACCCTCCTCTGCGATGTCTCCATGGGCCGTCCCCTCCCAGTCGTACCATTTGCCTGGTGCCGTTGGGTTTTTGACTCGGATTACGCTCTCTCGTATCCGGGCATGCATGCATCAGTGAGGCTGGTCAGTTGTAAGTTTGTCGGGCCCGAACTTTGGTACTCCCAAGGTGAACTCCACCTCTCACCCACAGCAAGCTGAGATAGGCTCCGGCAACTTCCCTGACCCGCTAAAGCGGAAGATGAACTATTTACTGACTTTATATGTTACTATGTATCTGTGCATAGAAAAGAACACTAAAAAACAACAACAACAATTCCATGCACACCATCTTGTGGCACTTGACCGGTGACTTTTGTAGAGTTTTCATGTTGTCTCTGTGTTTGCATGGGTTCCCTCTAAAATAGAAATATGAACCTGAAAATTACCAAAGTGAACTGTAACCCTGAAATCCAGAAACATGAACATTCCTGCGAAACCTGTGCCTTTCAAGCTCCAAGGACAAACTCACGAATGAAAGAGAGAAGTAATATTTAATCTTCTCTCCTCTTAGTGTGTGGAGAGGAATTAACTGCCCTCTATGGCAGCATTAATTCACCTGGTTACCCTGGACAGTACCCACCCAACCGAGACTGTTACTGGACAGTGACGGTGGATCCCGGTCTGCTCATTACCTTTGCATTTGGAACACTGAGTCTGGAGCAACATCCGGACTGCAATTTTGACTTTCTAGAGGTAAAAAAAAAATGCTGTTAAACACAATTGCCTTTAATTCACTTTGTAATATTGGTAAAAATGTCAGACAAGAAGCAATATCACAATGTTCACAGCTAACCTGTGTAAGTGTAAAAGATATAGGTGTTCGCGTTCTCGTTCTCATAAAGGATTCTTGTTGTGGTTTTTTTTGGTCTTGTTGCTGTATCAAAATCTCGTACATTAAACTTTTACACTGTAACAGTTGTGCATTTTACAGAACATGTCCATAGAAAAAAGCACATGAAGTATCACATTTTGTAGTCTTTATCCTATTTATTGTCTTGCATTTCGAAATATCATATAGATCCGGGATGGTCTTCTGCCAGAAGACCTGGTTCTGGGGAAGTATTGCAGTAGTGGAATGCCTGCCCCCCTACAGACTACTGGTCCAGCTGCATGGATTCACTTCCACTCTGACTACACTATCTCTGACCGTGGCTTCCACATCACATACACAACATCACCAAGTAAGAAACATTTTGAGAAGTGTCTCTATAATGAAACGGAGAATGTTGAAGAGTGAACTGAATGGAGAATACACAGCATCAAGTTACTGATCTACTGAACTTATGGTTGCAATTGCCTGCCTTATGTAAGAAACTTCACACTTAACCTGGTGCATGTTGTGTCTCAGGTGACCCTGGTTGTGGTGGTACCTTTACTGATAGTGAAGGCGTCATCATTTCCCCCAACTGGCCAAATGACTATGCCCACAATCGTCAATGTGTTTATTTGATCACATTGCCAGTCGGTGAGAAGGTGTCCTTGAACTTCACTGATATGAGTCTAGAGAGTCATAGCGCCTGCTCTTTTGATTATGTGGAGGTAGGACATGGTTATGACTCATCAATGTCATCATTTATTTCTTAAAATGTATTTAAGTATATAATCTCTGAATACCCAATCTCTAATAATTTAGACAACACTAGTGTGCTTTTATGTTAGTATTGTAAATTATTGTGTAAGGTTATATTTGAGTTTTTAAGTATGTTTTTAGAACACAATTCAATTCAATGTTATTTATATAGCGCCAGATCACAACAGGAAGTCATCTCAAGGCACTTTACAGGATTAGCAGGGAAAGACAGAACCCAACTTGACACACAAGAGCAAGCACTCTGGCAACGGAGGGAAGGAAAAACTTCCCTTTAACAGGCAGAAACCTTGGACAGAACCTAAGGCTCATGGTTGACAGCCATCTGTCTGACTGGCTGGGTTGAGAGAGAGAGCGAGAGAGAGCGAATGACAGGTCAGAGTAGAGTCAAAAATAAGGAGATGGATAGGGAAGCGATAGAGAGACAAAGGAGCAGGGGCAGACAAAAGCAAGATGAATAAAAAAAACTAGAAATGCTAATACCAGTGACATCAGCGTTAGCCACAGGTCCAGGTTCTGCAGCACCACGGACAGAAGGACCGGCAGACAGAGACAGAAAGAGGGACAAACAGGAAAAGGAAAGTCTTTAGTCTACTTTCCTGTCATTTATTTTCTGTCAATTATATATATATAGATTATGGCAAGCCTTCAGGGAGTTATTATATATAAAATGTGAAGTTTGAGAATTAAATTAAATTAAAAGAAAAACTTATTTTAATGGTCAAAATACAAATGTTTCCATCATTTTTTTAATTTACAATGTAATAATGCCTTCTTCCAGGTTCGTGATGGCCGGCTGGAGACTGATCCACTAATAGGGAAGTACTGCGGCAGTTCCCTGCCAGCTCCCATTGTCTCCTCTTTCAACTCCCTGTGGATTCGCTTCCGGTCCGACAGCTCCGTCAGTCGTGCTGGTTTCAGGGCTGTGTACACCGTTGGTGAGAATCAGACTCTGACACACACATATATCATTCTTACTTTCTCTGCTCTGCACAGTACTTTAGTCATAAAATAACGGTCATCATATTTAATTATCAACTCTCTTAGGGAATAATTATTATTGTGAGGGAGGTTAGGAGGTACTGTCTTGATATAGTCGGGCTAACTTCCACCCACAGCTTCAGCTCTGGAACCAAACCCGTCGAGAGGGACTAGACACTATTTCCCTGGCATCGCCCGCTGTTAGAGGCAGCGGGCTGGTGTGCGCTTGCTTTTATCCCTAAGGCTCAGCCATCATGTGTTGGAGTTTACCCTGGTGAATGAGAGGGTTACATCCCTGTGCTTTCGGGTGGGGTACAAATGCCTCACTCTTGGTTCAGCCTACGGACCAAACAGCAGTCCACTTCTAACTTCTAAGAGTCCCTGGAATGGGTACCGGATAGTGCTCCAACTGGGACTTCAATGCTCACGTGGGCAGTGACAGTGAGACCTGGAGGGGGGTGATTGGGATGAACAGCCTCCCCGATCTAAACGCGAGTAGTGTTATGGTATTGGACTTCAGTGCACAGTTTGTCCATAACGAACACCTTGTTTGAGCAAAGGGATGTCCATTAGTGTATGTGGCACCAGGACACTCTAGGCCAACTTTGTTTGCGTGTCATTGGACCTCCGGCTGTGTGTCCTGGAAATCTCTGCTCAGGTTTTGCTTATACAACTCGGCCCCAGATAAGAGGTGGAAGATGGATGAATGATGGCTGGCATAAAACAGTGCAAGATAAGGAAAAACACAACGTCACATCCCGCATCACTTCGCATTCTGTTCACCTTATCTTAGGTTGCACACTTAGTCTGGTTAACATCAAGGTAAAACAATTTCACAATATATATTGATTATATGTTTGTTTTTATTAAATGAAAACGTTTGGTAAAGCAATAAATAAATCACACATAAAATAAAATGATTATTCCAACACCTCTCAGCCCATTCCTCAAGCAACTGACCTGCCGTTATCCCCTTTCTCCCCAGCTTGTGGAGGTACTTTGTCTGGGACTGGGCAGATACGTTCTCCCTACCACCCCAACTACTATCCCCACAACAAGGACTGTCAATGGGTCATCAACCAGCCAGAAGGTTATGTGGTCACGCTAAACTTCCTGTCATTTGATGTTGAAGGAGGTTCCTGTCGTTATGACTTTGTTGAGGTAAATGAGTAATTGAATATCAAGACAATTTATCAAATACAATGATTTAAACTGCTGTGTTTTTGTGCAAATGTTTTGTGCAAATGTTTTTCTAATGAAAAAAAGTCCCATAGATAGATCAGACATGTAAAAGGGAAAACAAAAAGCTTTAAAGGGAGTCCAAAAAGAGGAAATGTAACGTGTGCCAGGCATGCTTTCGTCAGTGGAGCAGAAATCCTCCCTTGTTGGGAAGCTCTGCTACTCAGTTACCATTAAGCCAAGCTAGGAGTTGTGAATGCAATCAAACTCAATATTAACACAGAACTGAAATACTGTACTTGATTGATCCCCGGAGGAGAAATTCTTCGTTGCATTTGACCCTGGGGACTAAATTGAGGTCAATTATTTTGTTCAAGGATACATTTGAATGGAAACTGTGTGGATTATCAAACCACCAATCTTCTGCTAGGTGGATTAAGCCGAACATTTTTAAACAGAATAGAGAAACAATATCCAGAGAAATTTGAGGTAAACAAAATAGTCAATATGAAATAGTTCTTATCTCATAATTTGCTCGTTTTATCACAGTGTGGGGTCAAAGGCTTGGGCTAATGAAAAAGGGGGAGAGGAGGTAACACAGAGGGAGGGGTGGGCATCGAGTCGAACGTGGTGAAGAAAGAACTTAACTCTTTCGCCCTTCCTCTACCTACTATCCCCCCATTGTTCTCGTTATGGACTTTGATGGCCATTCCATCGTTGTCCTGTGCAGTTCCTTCACCACTTTCAGCATTTGCTGTTAACGCCCTTTGTATCTTCTTCCTCCTCTTTATTATTCAGAACATCCCCCTCTTTTCTTGTTCAGAACTGCCTTCACTTTGCTTGTGATTCAAGTTTTATCTGTTATCAAAGTAACATGTCCTGACAGAAACCAACATGTCTGTCCAAAAGTCTACATCATGTATTACACACTTAGCTACATAATCAATGACATAATCAATGACAAGACAGCCTCCAAATCTTATGTTTGGAGGCTGTCTTTTTACCATTGGAATGCACTGTGGCTGCAGGCAAACTTATTTGTGGTTAGACATCCCAGAGGTGGGGCTTGGAGAAGTGGCCAATCCTTAATATTAGCATACAGTAGGCCAATGGCACTGTTTCTCCTGGTTAGGCAGTCCATAAACTAATTAAACACCTGTGAGAGTCCATTCCAGGGCTATTCAAGTCAGCAGGAATGACAATAAATGCCTCTGGATGGTTTCACGAGTGGATTCTCACCCTGTTTTCAGCTGTGGGTGGGCGTAAACACACTCGTGCGTGTGTGAACTCCCTAGTCCTAGCCCTAGGGAGATAGATGTGCCTTAGGTTAACTGCGAGCAGTTCAAAATCAAGGCTTTTTATGGCCAGCTTTACGATACTGTGACGACGGTTGCACCATCTATTGGTGAAATTGAATATTGCATCCCTCAGCTTTGCTTTTTCCTCATGCCTTTATGGCTCTGTTGGCTGTAACTGTGATGAATCCCAGCAGATCTGGTTTGTAGCTGGTAGCCAGAAAGGCAGCCTGCTTGCTCAAGTCAAGTCAAATATTTGGATAGGTATAGGCAGAACTGATTTTAGATGGAGGGGGAATGATCAATACTTTCTCAAAATGCATGTTTTTTTTCCATCCTCCAGGTCAGGGATGGCCCCATGTCTAACTCACCACTGCTGGGGACCTTTTGTGGAAATGATATCCCCCCATGGCTTCAGTCCACACAAAAGTCTATTTTCATTCACTTCAAGACGGACTCATCCGTCAACAACCATGGATTTGAGGCTGCCTATGGCATTGCTTTAGAGGGTGAGATTAGTATGGTTATTCACAATGATCTGTTTCCTTATAAGGAAAGTCGCCTGACTCTAACTGCCCTTGTAGTAGCGCTCAACAAAGGATATTAGCAGTTAGCAACAGCAGCCATCTGTTTTAGTGAACATGTTATTTTTTTATTTTACTTTTCACCACATCAAATCATTCATTTGATTTTATTAATTTTGACTTATTTTATTAAGTCAATTCAGTTAAATGTATTTCATTTGACCTAAATGCAAACTCCACTAATTACAAACTGTGTATCTTCAATCAACATAAATTCCTGATGTACAATCAAAACAAAATTTTGTGTCGATACAAAATTAATGATATTTGTGTCCTCTGGTTGACAACTGAATTGAATCCGTTTTACACTTAACACACATTAGATTATTATTTTTGGTTTTGATCCCAATATGTCTCTCTCTCTCACACACACAAATATACTTAATGATAGTGAGTGGCGAGATTGCCGTCCACATTGCTCACATGTGGAATTTATTTTAATTTAAATATCTGGTAACATGTAGGCAGTCAGATAAATTGGTAAAAGACACTTCAATCGCGAACAGTAAAGTACAAAAAGCAAATGCCTACAAAAGCAGGTTCAGCTAGTCGAAGAGTAGAAACGGTTTTGTTATTTGCAGGCCTGATGACCGAGACAGGAAATCGGACAGCGGTTGACAGTCAGGTGAAGTTAATGGTGGTATTTGTTTGAAGAAGTGGGAATAGAGATGGCTGGAGAGACCCGCCTTAAGCAGATTGCAATTTACTCCTGCTTTTGAACTGCAGCCTTACGTTTAGCATTAAAATCTTCAGGATTCAATTCAGCATAATGTCAAATTTGTGTCACACAACAGAATTTAAACTGTCTATAGTTAATCACGGTGATCTCTGATTGTGACCATGTTTCCCTACTTTACTTGACCAGGTTGTGGCGATACACTGACTAGTCCTTCAGGCATTGTCACAAGCCCTGGCCATCCCAACAACTACCCGCACGGTGCCAACTGCACATGGTATATCGGTGTTGCCCCTGGCAACCTGGTCCGGCTGTCATTCGACTCGTTTGACCTGGAGTACCATAATAACTGTAACTATGATTACCTCGAGGTATATGACAACGGTACTGTACAGACTGGAACCAAGATTGGCAGGTACCTGACATCCTGAATGTGTGTGTCTGTTTGTCCATGAGAGACGTATCGGTGCAGCGTCTGCAGTGATGCGGACTCTGCACAGATCCGTCATGGTGACGAGGAAGCTGAGCCGAAAGGCAAAGCTCTCGATTTACCGGTCGATCTTCGTTCCTACCCTCACCTGTGGTTTGGGTAGTGACCGAAAGAACAAGATCGTGGGTACAAGTGGCTGAAATTAGCTGGGTGGCTGGGCTCTCCCTTAGAGTTAGGGCGAGAAGCTCGGTTACCCGGGAGGAGCTCGGAGTAGAGCCGCTGCTCCTCCGCGTTGAGAGGATGCCTCCTGGACGCCTCCCTTGCGAGGTGTTCTGGGCATGTCCCACCGGCAGGAGACCACGGGGAAGACCCAGGACACCCTGGAGAGACTACGTCTCTCGGCTGCCCTGGGAACGCCTTGGGATCCCCCCGGAAGAGCTGGAAAAAGTGGCCGGGTAGAGGGAAGTCTGGGCTTCCCTGCTTAGGCTGCTGAAGATAGATGGATGTTTGTACATGTTTAAGCAGGTGTATGTCCAGGTTATTGCAATTTAATTGTTTTATTGTTTAAATTGTTTTTTTTTCATGTCGTAGTGCCACTTTCTTTTGAATCTTTGTTTTACTATACCCATCTCTGTTTCTGCCTTTTAAATTAGCTTGACTTGACCATGATACAGAAATTTAGCATTTATATGCAGAACATTTATTTAACAAATATTTCCTAAACTTTCATCAAACGTATCTATTTGTAAAGAGGACTTTCTACCATTCATGAAAACGCATTTAAAATATATCACAAAAGCTTTACAAAAAGAAATGTAAAACATCAGAGTCAACTTCATATAAATTGACCTTCTCTTTGTCATTGTTGGTAAGTGAAAAGATCCGCTTGTTCCTCCTGTGCAGGTACTGTGGGCGTTCAGTGCCTCCATCCATCACAAGTACGGACAACCAAATGACCCTGCTGTTTGTCTCTGATGCAAGTTTAGTGACTGAGGGATTCTCTGCTAGCTACGTATCCATTAACGCCGCAACAGGTATAGATACTTTGACTGGTATAAGTTTGTGTTCGTTGACAATGTTTGAGATGACTGATAGATTTGTCAAGAAACAGAGATACATACTGCATTTTTCGGACCATAAGGCGCACACAAGATCCTTTAATTGTCTCAAAAAATCTACCGTGCGCCTTATTTTAGTTATAAGCAATGTTATTTCTGCATTTTGAAAGACAGCTACTTTTGATAAAACTGAGCTTGTAGCACATCGTCTACCTTCCAACGATGGGAAAGAGGCATCGTTTTTATTTCGACAACGAATCAACAAAGAGTTATCGATGCCGGAAGTCCGAATCTGTGAATCTGAGAACCAGGCTGTAGCAGGTGCAGCTAGGTAGCAAGCTAGCAAAATGCCTGGGGTAGACTCACTAGTTGTGGAGTTAAAGATCCATAAAGCAGTCAATATTTTATCTGTGTTCATAAACCTTTGTCTGCCTTCAGATTGTGGCGATACCTTCACCTCCCCTACTGGCTCTTTCAGTTCACCGAACTACCCTAACTACTACCCTAACCACAGGGACTGCATCTTCATCATCATTGTGCAGGTCAACATGCAGATTTTACTCAACTTCACCACCTTTGAACTCGAGGGGTCCCCTCCTTCCTGCAACTATGACTTTGTGGAGATCAGGTAAGCCGCTTGTCCGATTCAACCACAATGATGTAACCAGTTGAAATGGAATGATTGAGATGCAATTCTGCATAGATTTAACTTTATGTACATTTATGAATCATTAAATTACGGATTTACTGTGTGTGGTATAATCTGGACATTTGGTTTCTATAAGTGTCCTATACTCTGATGATAATCTTGATTCCCACTTTTTTTTTTCAGGGACGGTGGCTATGAGACATCTCCTTTTATTGGTAAATTCTGTGCCAATGAGAGGCCACCAGTCCTGGTATCTCATAGCAATTACCTTTGGGTAAGATTCCACTCTGACTCCACCATCACACGTCCTGGATTCTTTGCCCACTGGGATGGCACACAGACTGGTGAGTGGTATCGATTCGCTATGTCCTCTGCTAGCCAGTTTATTCAGAGAAAGCAAAGAGCATGGAGTGGTCAGCTATGACCACCAGAAAGCTTGGATTTAACTCGTGTCAACCTCAAGTATACGAAAAGGTTACTGCATGATGTGGCTCACCCTGAGGAGCCGACCTGCCAGTGAGAATGTGTTTTGCTGCATGCAAGTATTAGCATATGATACTCGGATGCCTTTGCTGCTAGTTTTCTTTTATACTCCTTGGCCTTTCCACTCTTATATAATTTCCCTATGGGATTATTAAAGTATTCTGATTCTGAATACTCATAAAGGCCTCCTACATTTCACGCTGAAGAAATGTGTTGCTATTTTAAATTAAATCTAACCTGTGATATTTTTGGTTGCCTCTTTTCTTTTTTTCCCCCTTTTGTATAATTTATTTAGAGGTGCATATAAAATAATTTAGACACCATGGAAGCATTTTGTCAGTTTCTTCAGAAATTGTAAACCAAAATGTTTTTTTTATTTTTATTTATTACAAAAACTTTTTTTTTTGAAAGTTTCACTGTTTGAAGTAAATTATGTTAAATATTTTTGATGATATTCAAATCTTTGCACCTTTACAAACACATTGTGTTCCAGGCTGTGGAGGGACACTGACAACTGCATCTGGAGCTTTTTCCTCCCCTAACTTCCCCCTGCCCTACCACCCTAATGCTGAGTGCTATTGGAATATCAAGACGAGCCAGGGCAACCAGCTGCTCCTCTCCTTCTCTGATTTCCACCTAGAGTCCAGCTCTACCTGCACTTTTGACTACCTAGCTGTGAGTACTGTATATTACAGCATCTGGGCACATGATGTTATAGATCAGGGGGCCCGGGGGCCGCAGGAGGCAAAGTCTGGATGAGGTCGGCCCACATGAGGCATTCCACACAAAAAAAGCTTTAAAAAAAAAAAAAACACATTTCTACTAAAAACCTGGATTAGCATTTAACATTTAACAATTCTGATGTGGACATTGAATTGTAACCAGAAGAGAAGTTCTGTATCTTTTGCTTAAAAAAAACAACAACAAAAGAAAAATAGCAAACATGATTACTAAGTTCTTTAATTTGCCTCTGATTTGTTCAAGTATGATTATTTCATTTCTGACAATTCCATGTTTTATTATTTTGTGCGTGATGAGTTCATCAATGATTGATCCACCTCTGATAAACAAATCCCGGATTATTTCACATCACAGTTCCGACATTGATTGCTTCAGATATTTGTGTGGTTCAACAACAACAGTTAATATGACTGATGGAATTTAAACACAGCATCGAGTACAAGTCCCTATAAACCACTCGTTATAAACAGTGGTGATCCCAACTGGGTAATTCTGAACGTACAGTATGGCTGGTAGAGTTTTGGGAAACATTTTACAAAGTTGTTTTTGTTGAAACAAATAATTTTTCAAAAACGCCCTGAAGAAGAGAGAAGGTCAACCAAGCATGTTTGCTACTGTCTCTCATTATGAATAAAGGCTCTCAGCACATCCTGCCATTTTATTTATTTCGTTAATAATCGTTAATAGTAATAGATTCATCAATCCCATAGCTTCACAATGAAATGTTCAGTTTTATAACAACAACAGCAATAATAATATATTTCCTATTTCCTATTTATGAATGCAATATAACAATAACTGTGTGAATGTTGTTGCCTTTATTTCATAGTGTTAATATATTCTTTATACATACTTTATTTCTTAGTTGTATGGTTTTGTGCATCTAGGTTTATGATGGCGACAGCAGCAGTGCCCCAGAGCTGGGCAAATTTTGTGGTAATCAGCTGCCCAGCTCTATCAACTCTTCTGGCAACGAACTGTACATTAAACTACGCACGGACAGCAGCATCAGCGCTGGAGGATTCTTGGCATCATATATCTCTAGTACGGAAACGCACACAGAAATGTCTAAACATATTCTGGTTAACTGTCTGCTAAAGTGCTGTAAATCATGCCATCCACCCATCCATCCAGCCATCCATCCATCCATCCATCCATCCATCCATCCAGCCATCCATCACCTATATCAGTGTAGTCAAATGGCCACATGGAGTCTGTCTCTGAATCAGTTTCCACCTTAGACATTTTTTTCTATATTAATCAAAAATAACAGAATTTCAAGAAGTAATAAAATATTTATCAAATACAAGTATGATGAGTGCATCAGAATGTTAAGAAAGAAAAGCAAAGAGTCGTACTAATAATATACAGTAAAATGTAAAGTTTACTAACGTTTAGTAAAACATTTGTAAAAATAGACATCGGCTTATCTCAAATTTAAGGGATTGCCAGGTTATCGGTCCATCCTGTGGCTGACAGCTGTTAATTCAAAGGAGGTGGATGAGTGGTTCACAACTCCAGTAATGCTGGAGGCCAAGCCGCCCACCGTTCCTGAACAGGTGTGGCGTTCTGTTTCTTGTGTTTGGTTCCAGAATGTGAGAACATACTCATCACAGCTCAACACAATGGAGTGGTGGAGTCTCTGAACTTTCCCAATGACTACCCAGCCAACTCCCTGTGCAGCTGGACCATCCAGGCTAGTCGTGGAAACACTGTCAACTACACCTTTAGTGCCTTCCAGCTGGAGACATCCAGCAGTTGTGTCTTTGACTACATTAAGGTAGGTAGATATGTATTTGCATATACTGTATATCATATGTGTCAAACTCAAGGCCCGGGGGCCAATGTGGCCCGCCACGTCATTTTTTGTGGGACACGGAGGATTTAATGGGGCTTAATGTATCGATACTCATGGCTGAAAAATCAATACAAAATATTGATATATATACCACAGAATCGATAAAATTGCTCAGCTCTAGTTAGGGACTAGTTTTGCCACCTCAAGACGTTAATTACTTCTTGTAATTTTGCTACCTATAGTCCAAGATGCCCACCTATTGGTTCTCAGAGTCCACCCTAATCCAAATGGCCAGAACTGGCCCTGTTGAGCCAACTGCTGAGTTTAGTCTTCCATTGAATAAAGTGCTGCAAATTAGATTCTGCTATGAGCAGCATGATGCAGACATCAGACTGTAGTTCTACAATCTGTCTTTGTTTTTGTATCTGTCATTACCAAATAAACCAATAATAATAAAAACAAAATACTACAATCAATCATATTCCGACCTTTTAGTCAGAATACCTACATCCACATGGTCTCAACAGATGAAAAGGAATGTTTGACAACCAACAAGTAAAGTACGTTTTTGTGACTATTATCCCTGTATTAATATCATTTCTTCACATTTTGCTGTCCTAGCTATACAATGGCCTGAACAATCAAGCGCCTCTGATTGGTACATTCTGTGGATACACGCCGCCCCCAGCTAACGGCACCACAAGCTCAGGCCTTACTGTGGTCTTCAGAACGGACTCCTCTGTGTCTAGGTCAGGCTTCCAAATGATGTGGTACCAGAATGGTAAGATGCAACAATCGGACAACTCTGTATCACATTTAAATAGTACTCCTCTATACTGTATTTTAGTTATGTAATTAGATAATTGACATTTCATAACCACATTGTGATTATAAGCACGTTTGCCTATGGGGTATGATCACCTGACCATTTTCTCATCATAATACCTCTTTTATTCTAATTGTGTAGTTTGTCACTCGCTGGTTACTCGGGATGGGAATCAGATCTCTGTCCGATTCGATTCATATCTCGATACACTTGTTACGATCCAATTCATTCAAGACACATCTGATAAATCCTCCGATGCAATACAATTCGATTAACTCCCTTTCCACCATGCATCTCAATTCATGTTCAACATCTGCTAAAGCCACTGATACGATGCATCTGGATTCATTGTTGCCTGGTCAAGATGATGTCATTCAGTTGGTTTCAGTATTTTAGGTTTATATGTACTCTACACTCATTTCCATTTCATTTTTAACTATATTAATAAAAGCAAACAATGTAGTTATTTTATAGATATAAAAAAGCAATTCAGTAAGTTTAATAATTCATTCAATTCAAGGCATTGAAAGAATTGCCGTATTTTTAAAAACTGTAAACAATACATTCATATGTGGTCAAATGACGAGCGCAGCGAGTCAACTCGTGTTTGTGGGTGTCTGTCTGTGTGTGTGTGTGTGTGCGTGTGTGTTGTTACCCTCGCCGAAGAGGAGGCGAGGGTATTGCAATTGGGTGCGTTT
The DNA here is from genome assembly GCF_040956055.1 of Brachionichthys hirsutus. NCBI lineage: Eukaryota > Metazoa > Chordata > Actinopteri > Lophiiformes > Brachionichthyidae > Brachionichthys > Brachionichthys hirsutus. The sequence goes on from NC_090910.1 coordinate 2,840,319, forward strand.
GTTTGTTTGTTTGTTTGTTTGTCTGTTTGTTTGTCTGTCTGTCTGTCCGAGCGCATAACTCAAAAACTAGTAACCCAATCGACTTGAAATTTTTACACAAGCAAGGTTCTGTCCGTGGCTCGGTCCTCCCCGAGAATGGGGGATCCGGATCTGGATCCAGATTCTAGAATTATTTTTTACATGTGGAATTGTGCCTGTGCTGTAAACTGCCACTTTAAGAGGGAGGGACACGAATGGCATGATGGGAAAAAGAGTCCAGAAGGAGTCTTGTAGTACGTTCCGGAGCAGCAAGCTAGAGCAGGTTTGGCCCCTCTGATCCGGAAGCCCTGTTTACTGTCTCACAAGATCGAATAGTCTATTGGAGGCGGGGTCTGCAATCGCTGATTGTCTTTCTAGTTTAGTGTTGGGGGGTGTGTGTGTGTGATGTTGAGTGTCGGTGTGTGTGTGCGTGAGTGTGTTGGTCGTGGTCAACAGCATGGCAACGTTGAATGTCGAGGGTTGACGGAGCTGTGCTCGTCAACTTGTCGTCTTCTGCGTTGCAAAAGCAATAGCCCCTTACGCCTAGGATAGGCGCTCGGGCCTAATAAAGAATTTTAGCAAAAACAATATAACTTTTTTTCTGAGTGCGCGATTATTACACAAAATACATTTTTGGAATGGTCTTGACGCGGGCTACGCGTTTGTGTGTGTGCTGTTTAGCTTCGGGGTGTGTGTGTGTGTGCTGTTGAGTGTCAGTGTGTGTGGGCGTGAGTGTGTTGGTTGTTGTCAACAGCATGACAAAGTTGGATGCCGAGGGTTGCTGTGCTCGTCAACTTGTCGACAGTCTTCTGTGTTGCAAAAGCAATAGCCCCTTGCTCCTAGATAGGCGCTCTGGCCTAATAATGTCCTCTGGTTCTAATTCTCACAATAGTTTAGCAGTACATATTTCAGCCTTCTCTATTCATTAAAGCCAATGTGTGAAAGCCGTGCGCCTTGCTTTGACTGCAAAGTCATTAATTAATAAGGTCACTGAATTCGATTCTTTGAACGAGCTCCCTCTGAATGGGTTCTGTATTCCCCTGCTATTCCTGTAAAGTGCTTTGAGATAACTTTCTGTTGTGATCTGGCATTATATAAATAACATTTAATTTAATTGAATCTAAAAGAGATTGTTTGATTTTGATTACATTTTCATGAAATGTTGGGAATATTATCAAGAACAGATGATTCAACTTTGGTGAAAATCCAATTATGAGCAGAATGAGCTGCTTGGAGGAGGTCAGTGCTCTCATGGAGAATTTAAAGGGGTTTTGATCTTTAACTATCCATCCCTTTAGTTGAAGAGACTCACTCACTCCTTTGATGTCTAAGACAAAGGGGTTTGATGTTTCAAACATCAAAGGAGGACTAATGCCTGAAAGGTATAAAGCAAATGACCTCCCAACAACATCCTTAGTTCTACCATCTGGAAGAAAAATCAATGAACAATATGAACAGCAACGATAGTGTCAGCTCAAAGATGAGTGCGCGCTTTTCACAAGTGCTGTTTGCTCCAAACAATACGAGTAGACGCTACTGGAAATTTGAAATGAATAGGCTGAGGGATAGCCATAACGAATCGCCTAACACAGGAAGTGACTTCATAAGCACAGATAATCTCTTGGATGAAATCGAACGGCTCGAAGAAAGAGTGGGGAACTTAGATAGAGTTCTTAAGACTACTAACACACAGCTAGAAGCCCAATTAAAAATCAATGGCGACCTTCAGGTAAGGCTTAATAAGTGCCAATATGAACTTAGACTGCAAGCAAAGGAAAAGAACAGAGAGATCTCTGTTCTGGCGAGGTTGGTCGAGGACCAACAGAGTCGTCCAAAGCACAAACTTGCCTTCGGAGGGAGTCTGAAGTCTGGAGCCAGCATAGATCTCATGTCCAAGTTGGAGTCTTGTGTAAAAACAGTGAAGTCCACTATGAACCTCCATGCCGAGAACGAGGTGTATCAGCCGATGCCATTGGTGCTCCACGATACAACAGAAAGCACCACCGAGCTGTTCCACCTGAGAGAAGCCCTTTGTCAGTCCAGTGAGGTCAATGAGGTCAGAATGACCCTGGACCCTGAGCGCCAAAAGGCGGCCGAGCGGGTCAGAAAAAGCCTCGCCAAGGATGAGGAAACCTTCGGGAGAGCAATCGATGAGGAAAATAAGTATTTTGACGAGGAACAACTCAATGATGAGGAGTTCCTGAAGCAGGAGCCAAAGAAAAAGAAACAAAAGCGCTGGTGGGCTCGAATTTTCCCAAGATCCAAGGATTGCTCCAACCATATCTATTCCAAACTAGAATAGCAGGCCTTCCCAAAGAAGTCACTCGTCAGATCGATACAGAAGATGTGATCCAATCTTTCCCATCATGTTTTTGAATTTTTGAATGTGGTTAGGGTGCTTCCACCAGGGTCAACTAGACATGTCTGAGTCTTTAGCTGTAGACGAGGGCTTGGAGTTCCCAAGGAAGCATTCTAGGGCCGTTACTGTTCCTCCTATACATTAACGACATGAATGCCGCCTGTAACTGCAAATTGTTCCTGTTTGCTGATGACTCAGCACTCCTGATTTCGGGTGACGCTCGCTCGTCACCTTTGTCGAGGGTTGACTGGCTGCGCTTGTCAACTTGTTGTCTTCTGCGTTGCAAAAGCAATAGCCCCTTACGCCTAGATAGGCGCTCGGGCTTAAAAAAAATAAAGAATTCTTGCAAAAACAATATAACTTTTTTTCTGAGTATGCGATTATTACACAAAATACATTTTCGGAATGGTCTCGACGAGGGCTACGCGTCTGTGGGGGCACACAGACACACACAAACACGAGTTGACTCGTGTTTGTGTGTGTTGTTTCGTGTTGGGGTGTGTGTGTGTGTGCTGTTGATTGTGGTGTGTGTGGGCGTGAGTGTGTTGGTTGCCCGATGGGAACAATCGGACAGTTACAAACACGTGTTTGTGGGTGTCTGTGTGTGTGCGTGTGTGTTGTTTATTGTCGGGGTGTGTGTGTGTGTGCTGTTGAGTGTCGGTGTGTGTGTGCGTGAGTGTGTTGGTTGTCGTCAACAGCATGGCAAAGTTGGATGCCGAGGGTTGACGAGCTGTGCTTGTCAACTTTGTCGTCTTCTGCGTTGCAATAGCCCGGGGGTGGGCAAACTTTTTGACTCGTGGGCCACAATGGGTTCTAAAATTATCCAGAGGGGCGGGGCCACGAACAGATGAATATTGTATTTGTGTGAACTAATATAAATGACGTGTAAAAGCCATTACATGAAAGGATTTGGCCTTTTACAGGTAGCATTACAGGGAAAAGGTCAAAGATTGGGGTTTAATTATAATAAAACTTAATTTAATGATATTATTTGGACAAGTTTGGTGGGCCGGATCAAATAGCCCAACGGGCCGCATATGGCCTTAGTTTGCCCATGCCTGTAGTAGCCCCTTATGCCTAGATAGGCACTCGGGCCTAATTAATAGAAAATAAATAAATAAATTCCCATTCATGCAGGATTTAACTGTCTTCATATTTACTCCGTTACACTCACATGGAGTCAGGTCAACACCAAGATAACGAAAACGGAAGGCTGAAGAAACAATCTCATTGATCTCAAGCAACATTGTCAGTTTCAAATTTACTCAAGTTTTACATTCTTGAGGCGAATATAACTGTGCCCTGCAGGTTGTGGTGGGGAGCTCTCTGGTCCCAGTGGCTCATTCAACAGCCCAGACTACCCTGACAGATATCCAGAAAACAGGGAATGTATGTGGTACATCACAACATCAGCTGGAAGCAGCATTACCCTCACTATACATGAGTTTGATGTGGAGTTCCACCAAGACTGCAATTACGATGTGCTGGAGGTAAGCTGTTGATCTGTCTTTCTTAGTAAACAACACCCCCTCATCATTTGTGCTATGGTATAATACAGGGTTCATTAAACATTAGTCTGCTGGAAAGAACTGGAACTTGTCTCTAGTTAGTAAAAACAACATACGTTTTTTTTTTCTATTATATTTATAGCAGTATTTCTGAGGTGGGTAGATTTCCTCTTTTTGGTTTTCCCTGATGATATTTTAAAGTCATATAGCTGGTTACGGTGGAAGTCACTGGAAAAGTTCAGCCCTCTGGCAGATCAATAAAACAATCAAAAAAGTAATGACAAATAACTTTACATGTTAAAAGGGTAAAATGTTCACAGGGAAAAGCCACAAGACAAACAAAAACGTAACATAGTTCAGAAACGAGTTGGATCAATCACTTCTGGCAAATAGGAGAAAAGCCTTTCACCATCACCAGTGGATGTTTTTTGCCATCCAGCTCCAACGTCAAATTTGTTGCAAATGGTAAATGTTGTCTTCTGCACAGGTGTATGGAGGCCCGGACCTGACAGCCCCTCGGCTGGCCCAGCTCTGCACCACTACATCTAGTCCACTGCATGTCTCCAGCACCGGCAACCTGCTCACAGTGCGATTCAAATCTGATGCTTATGTCAGTGGCCGAGGTTTCAATGCGAGCTGGGCTCAGGTCCAGGGAGGTGGGTGAACATTATTGAGAGCATTCCATATACACAGAGGGATTAAGGATTTCATACTGCTCAGCATATCAGTCAATCATTTTTACATGGAGCATTGCTCAAAAACTGGCCCAACAATGTAGCCCAATAAAGATAGTTAGCATTTTGTTTGCATTGCGCAGCCGCTTTTCCAAAGATTAAATGAAGCAGTGCGTTAACTTCTCCCTCTGACATGAGAATTCAGGAGTGTAGAATAAGTTACACTTTCATTAGCAGCAAAACACACACGTAGATAAAAGCCATCACGGACAGACTTTCATCAATTGTCCTCCCCCCTGCAGGCTGTGGAGGCCCGGTCACGGCTCCAGCAGGGGAGATCCATTCTCCTATGTATCCCAGCAGCTATCCCAACAATGCGGACTGTTCCTGGGTCATCAGTGTTGATCCCAACCATCGTGTTTTCTTCAACTTTTCTGACCTGGATATTGAGCATCACAGCAGCTGCTCCTGGGACTATGTGGCTGTGAGTCATGTAGCACAAAAGTGCCAAAACAATATTTAAAAAAAAAATCTTTGACACAACTTGTGTCTCCAAAGAACTGCAAAAGTCAAAAGACCAAATGATGATTGATGACTGGAGATGTGTCTTAAACTGTGTGTACTATTTCCTTTGTCGGGTATGAGGCGGAGTGTTTGGACTCCTGGATGCAGAGACCAGGCGAAGGAAAACAGTCCGATGAACTTTAATAATGAGCAAAATATACCAATATTTGTTATTTATTTATAATGCACTTTACTTTTTTTTTAAATCTCAAAGTGCTACAACAGATACATGAAATAACAATTGCATAACACAGAAAGGTAAACTATACATTAGCAAGATAAAGACAGAGATAGCAGAAAAATACAATAAAAAATAACAATAAAACTGTGCTAGTATTTTTTTGGAGTCCTGGAGGACATTCCACAGGCCCTGTCTCCCATTGTGGAGCTCGAAGCTGGGCTGGTGGGGGCAATGGGTGGTTGTGGACCAAAGGTGCCTGGAGATAGTGTACGCAACAAGGAGTTATCTGAGGTAGGCTGGAGCTGTGCCATGGATGCACTGGTATGTCAGAAGGCAAAGTTTGTAATGGATCCGGTAGTGAATGGGAATGAAGGGACCGGAGGAGAGGGGTAATGTGGTCCAATTTGCGCCTCCTCCATCCTGGCAGCATAGTTCTGTATGTGCTGAAGCTGGGGAGAGGAAAGTCTGCAAATCCCTGCTGAGACTGTTGCCTTTGCAACCTGGCCATGGATAAGCGGTGGAAGATGGATGGATGGTTTACGTGGGCTGATGGCAGATATATTGGCTTTTATTAATGGTGTTGGAATCGGAACATGTAGATGGCCTCATGTTTTTCAAGATGTCCTCTGCCTGACTCTTTGTCATGTCAGCAGTGGCTCAGTGGGTTGGGCCCTGGGCTGGGAAGCGGAGAAGTCCGCTGCTTCCCTGGTTCGGGTCCCAGCTCTGGTGAAATATGGAGTGTGGGCTGGTGACTGGAGAGGGGCCAGTCTGCCTCCGGAGCACTGCCGAGGTGCCCTTGAGCAAGGCACCGTCCCCGCAAACGGCTCCAGGTGCGCCGACCATGGCGGCGCCTTCACCCTACTCCCTCTCCGTGTGCCAGGGCCCCTCGATGCACGTGTTAGTGTGTGGTTGTTTCAAGGGGCCCGTTGTTCTAGGGTGAAAATTCAATTTCATTGTGTGTGTCAGCAGATGATGATTAATAAAAGCATTTCATTTCATTAAACTGAGAGAAGGTGTCCGCTGGATATAGGGATCTCCTGGATATAGGGAGGACAAAGCCGGGAAAGAAGAGCGTATCGTGTCAACCTTGTGGGTGAAAAAGGCCATGAACCTGTTGCACTGATCCTTACTGCTGTCACAGTGAGTGTAGAGAATAACATCCTTGCTACTGGTGAATTTGTGTGAGTAGTATTAAGATCAGGCTGGAGCTGAAGCTTGTAGTAAGCTCACTGGTGGTCACAATAGGCTTGTTTGTGCACTATCAGGCTGCTGGACACGTATTTACATTCTAGGGCATATGTGTCAAACTCAAGGCCCGGGGGGCCAAATTCCCTAAATATCGGTCAATAATCAATGGAGATATTGAAGAACAAATTACAGACAGACGCCGGCGATTACATAACCTCGGCGGATATTTTTACAGCAGTAAGGAATCGATATATTTTTAGAACTATGCAATTGCATATGTAATATTTATAATTTAATTAAGTATGTAGTAGTAAATACAGTTATTTAGCAGCATGTTAAGGAGTAGTTACATTTTATTTACATTACATTATATTTAGTTACATTTACACGATGTTACATTTACAACTGGCCCTTTGAGGGCAACCATAATGCTGATGTGGCCCTCGGAGAAAATGAGTTTGACACCCCTGTTCTAGGGCATTAAAATCCAAAATCTCCAAAAAAACAATGCAGGACTGACTGATGTCACAATTAACCAAAAACCCAAAATAATACAGAAAAAAAAAAAAACAACCTATGAGATACAAAGGAGCCAGAGGAAGACACAGGGAAACAGGAACACAGGATAAGAATAAGAGACATACACACCAAGCAAAAGAATAATCTGTCTGAGAACTAAGGGAGAGAAAACTGAAAGTTATTGAGGGATGAGGATCAGGAGTGTCTTGTTTGGCTCAGCCAGTCCACTCTTCAACGCCACACACTCTACAATGAAAGAGAGACAGGAGTGAAAATGGAGGAATGCAAAATCAACCAAGCAAATTAAGCATCAACACAACCATGACATCTTAAACATAAACTGTTTATAAGAATGTATGCAGTATATTATGTGGAGACAATTATCAGAAGAACAAAAATAAATAAATCATTTGCATTGGTTTTAGACTCAGTCTGTGCTCTGACTGAGATACATTTTCCCTGAAACTCTGGGTCTGTCCTTTAGATCTATGATGGTCCAGCGATGTCTTCTGCTCTTCTTGCCCGTGTGTGTGGCACCAGTCTTCCTCCTTCGATTACCTCCACCCAGAACACCATCTATGTTCGGTTCAGGTCTGACTCCAGTCGTAGCCACCGTGGCTTCAGCGCTCGCTTCTCTGCTGGTGAGTTTCAAACTGCAAACCCGAACTGCTCCAGGTGCGCCCACCTGACGGCGTCTTTACCCTATTCCCTCTCCGCATGCTAGGGCCCCTGCATGTGTGTGTTTCAAGGGGCCTGTTGTGTGTGTGCTTGCAGTGTATCAACGAAAACATAAAGCTTTCTTCTTTCTTGACCTTTTTGAGTGCACATAGAACCTGTTTTAACCTGCTATTATCATCTGTCCTGTGTGATCTGATTGTAACAGGTCGTCTCTGATTCATGTACTTCGCACCTGAATTGATTGTTTCTCAACATGTGTCTTGAGTGACCATTTGTGACCAGATGTCACATTCCTATGCTGAATACATACATACAATATAGAATATAAGGAAAACAGATGCTGTACATCTGGATTGTTTGTACTTTTTTCAACAGTGTGTGGGGCAGCCATTGTAACGGATGATAACGGTGGAGCCATCACATCGCCACGGTACCCATCGCCATACCCACCAAGTCTGAACTGTAGTTGGATCATCAGAGCACAGGAACCATGTGAGCTAAATCAGCTGTCAAGCATTAAAAAGGGAATATTGTGGAACAACCCAGATTCTAAAGCAGTTGGGATGTTGTATAAAACAAATAAAAATGTGATCGTTTGCTAATCCTCTTCCCTTTAAAGGTCCTACATTATGAAAAACTCACTTTCCCCATGTTTCTACACTATTATGGTGATTTTGGATCATTATAAACCCAAACACAGCTAAATAAACCAGCCAGTTAATCCGTCGTAGTTTGGGTAGGTCTGTAATCCCCTCCGAAAACACGTCTGGAAGAAATATGACCAGGATTTACGTCAAACCGGGGAATGTGCACCATGCGTGCATGCGTCCCCGTGTCTGCATTCTGCCTGTCCACACTCTACGGCATTTTCCCTGAATAAAGTTTATTTTTGGTGGCAAAAGTTGGCAAAAAAAGATTGTGTGTGATAAACACTTTGAACGAGATGCTTTATGGAGCAGGAAATAGACAGGAGGATCGGTGCAGCGTCTGCTGCGATGCGGACTCGACACAGATCCGTCACGGTGAAGAGGAAGCTGAGCCGAAAGGCGAAGCTCTCCATTTTCCGGTCGATCTCCGTTCCTACCCTCACCTGTGGTCACGAGATTTGGGTAGTGATAGAAAGAACAAGGTCGCCGGTACAAGCGGCTGAAATGAGCTTCCTCCGTAGGGTGGCTGGGCTCTCCCTTAGAGATCGGGTGAGAAGCTCTATCATCCAGGAGGAGCTCGCAGTAGAGCGTATAATTTGCGTATCGTTGCGCTGTGTGGGTTCATTGCCAGCTCCGGCAGATCGAGCTGAAACCACAGACGCTCTATTAGTTTAGATGTGTAAGATGTTTGTGTTGGTGCGACAAGATGGTAGATGAAGGAGAATGTAAAATAAAGCCTTCACAATAATATTTTTATTACGTCCTGAGATCAATGGGGCGGCTGTGGCTAAGTTGGTAGAGTGGGTCGTCCAGTGATCAATGGGTCGGTGGCTTGAATCCCAGCTCTGACTGTCCTCATGTCAAAGTGTTCTTGGGCAAGGCACTGAACCCCGAATTGCTCCCATTGGGTCTGGCAGCGCATTGCATGGCAGCACTCACCCACTGGAGTGTGAGTGAGTGTGTGTGAATGGGTGAATGCGAGGCTTGATTGTAAAGTGTAGTCCATTTACCATTTATTCACGTATCATTGCACCGTGTTTGAGAAATGAGTCTCCCCCTGTTGCTCCCGTTTCTGAGTGAGCGACTTCAGACAGACAAGAGGGACGCTGTCCTGCAGCATCTGTTTGCAATTTTGACCAAAGACTGTCAGAGATATTTCATATAAGTGTCTGGGAACTGTGGTAACTTGTGGAAAAAGGGTAGAATATGGGACCTGTAAAACATGTTTGGAAACAAAATTTGAGAGAAATATGCTTTTTGTGTACTGTACATAGAAAAAGTCTTTGATCTTTGATTTCATCTCGTGAAAAATTGGAGCAAAACAAGTATTGCATTTATATTTTTGTTCAGTGTATATTTGGAATCAGGGTTTACATGTTATGTAAAAAATAAAGTATCCTTATGATGTTTGACTTTGTGTGTGAGCAGTCAACCACGTGACGCTGTCATTCACTGACTTTGAGCTGGAGATCATGTCCTCCAGCTGCTCCCATGATGCTGTAGAGATCCTGGACGGTGACAACTACCAGGCACCTTCGATAGGTACATATGCTCTGTGTTTCTATGTTAATGGTCCACATTTGTTTAACAGTGATATTTGTTAAATTAACTGTAACCTTTAGTTCTTCTAACTTTTCTCAGGACGCTACTGTGGCTCAGAATTACCTCATCCAGTGACATCTTTCAGTAACTCTTTGGTGGTCAACTTCACTACTGACCAGTCTGTTTCCGGAAAAGGCTTCCGAGCCATCTACTCGGCATCCACCTCAAGTAAAACGCGCCAGGGCACGCTTTAAATTATTTCACAGGACAAACAGAAATGATTTCTAATTTGTGTCCTTTATTTTATTTTTTATTTTATTTTATTTATTTATTTCGACCACGTAAACAACAAAGAATAAAATGATAAAACAATGCCAAATACATGCGCACACATATACATAAACATAAATACATATATATACTGTACACACATATGTAAAGACATATTCACACACACACGCAGCACATGTAATATTAATTAACAATAACTCAAACAATAAATAATAACCATAATGCACTAACTATGCAATTTACATGAGCGAAAGGGAGTAGGAAGAAGTAAATACTTATTTAACCCTACTCCTTCTAAACTTAAACATTATCTTTACTTATCAATTTACTAGGCTGTGGAGGAGATCTGCTGATGGAGAGTGGAGCATTCAATAGTCCCAACTATCCCGACGCTTATCCGTCCAATGTGGAGTGTGTGTGGACCATCAGAAGCTCGCCAGGGAATCGTCTCCAGCTTTCGTTTATGTTAGTAAACTGCTGATCCCACCAATGTCTCCATATTGTTTGGTGTTAAATGGAGCTTTGCTGTTGAATGTCAGTAACAGTCCTCTTTGCTTTGTTCAGTATCTTTCACCTGCAGACATCTTATAACTGTCAAAATGACTACTTGGAAATCAGAGAAGGCAACTCCACCGGGCCTCTGGTTGGTCGTTTCTGTGGAAGCCGACTCCCCTCCAACTTCACCTCTGTAATTGGTCACATCCTGTGGATTAAATTTGTAACAGATGCTTCCATAAGTGGACCAGGATTCAGAGCTACCTTCTCTCACTGTGAGTGTTTGCGTCAGTATTCATTTTACATTGATAAGATTTTACCATTTCAACAGATTCTGAATGGCAATTTAGAAAAGAAATTGTATTTACAAAGTCTTTGAACTTTTTGCATAAAACATCACTCAGATCTTAAATTGTAGGATGTTTTATACCCCTCTGGTCATGGTCATCTGTGTCTGTGGCATAAAATGCAAATGAGTTGAGGTTCATCACACCCCTCTTCGGACGAGAGTGTGGCTTGGGCTTTACCGTGCCTTAACCTCGCTCAACATAGTCTGAATGGTGCTTCTCAGGAGATCTTTATTCAATGTTTAGTAATTTTGGGTATGTGTTTCACGGCTCTTTGCGATTATGTTATAAAGTGCAAACCGCCAGCAAAGGATTTCCATTTATTGCACACTTGCCTCTGGTGTTCAGGAAGGCTGAAACGAGACTGACCACCACAACAAAACATATGCATCTTGTACCTCAAATTCCTATCCAATTGACGAGCCTGACGAGGGCCAATATGCATTTAGAGTTAGGGTTATGGGTTAAGGTTACGGGTAGGGTCAGGTTTTTGCCGTGCCATAAGAACTGTGGTTACGGATGCTGTTCACCTCCCTGCCGAATTGAATCACTTCGCCATAGGGCGTGGGCGTATCAGAAATGCTGCTTGTCTACTTACCCTCGTTAGGCATAGGAATTCGATCTCGCCCCCAGTCCCGGTTAATTTGGGAGACATCTAACTTCTTTGACTTCCTCGTTGTCTCTAAGTGTATGGCAATGATCTGATGGGGAACTTTGGCCAGGTCGCATCACCGCTTTATCCCAGAACATACCCTAACTCTGCCAACTACCGCTGGACCATATCTGTGGAAGGAGACAGCTACGTTCAGATTTCTTTCCTGGATATGGACATAGAGGACCTTTCTAACTGCAACTATGACAGTTTAAAGGTAAGATATTCTTGATTGATACGTTCACAAGGTTCTGGGTTCGATTCCACGCAGAGTTTGCATTTGCATGGTCTCCCCATGTCTATGTGGGTTTTCTCTGGGTTCTCTAGTTTCCTTACACCTCCAAAAACATGAGATTTAGGTCAACTGATCACTCCGGTACAGTACTGAAATACATTAAAAACAGTAGCATTGCAAATGCCCTGCGATACGCTGGCGAAGTGTCCGGGGTGTATCTTGCCTCGCCCACAGACAGCTGAGATAAGCTACAGCAACCCCTATGACCCATAACGTGGCTAAAGTGGCCAGAGGTGATTCAGGTCGTCTCATCTACAAGTGGATGGATGGACGGACGAATGGATGGATGGGTGATAATAGCTAAGCTAGTGAAGGTGTTGTTGCTCTCCCCATTCAAGTCCAATAAGAAGATATAATAGTTTTGTTAAAAATTATGTCTGGGGGATCTGGTTTTTACTGTTGGATAAATGAAAATGATAAGTAACAGTTTAAAGGTGACATCTAAATAAACCATCAATTCAATCCTTCGTAGTTTGCGCAGGTCTGTAATCACCTCCTGAAACACGTCTGGAAGAAATCACGTCCCTTCTGATGTCAGACTACCCGCTCTATCACCTGCGCCACCTTCGCTGGTAGAGACGACTGCCCAACAAGATCTCCACACTCATTCTGCCCTCCATCCTTGTTTCGCCACAGATATTTGATGGCCCCAGTGTTCATGACTATCCCATAGGCACATTCTGTGGCCTAGGACTGCCTCCTCCCATTAGAAGTTCTTCAAGCACTATCACCCTACGATTCCTGTCCGATTCTGTGGTGGGAGGACGAGGCTTCCTTGTCGAATGGACTGCTGTCCAGGAATCTGGACCAACACCAACTATCACACCAGGTCAGACAAAGCGTACCTATTATTATTATTACAATTTCTTTTGGTTTCCCAATTTTGTGAGACACAATGGCCAGTAAATGTGGAGACTTGGAAATGCTCCTCGTCTTGCACCTCTCTTTTGCCAGTCTTTTTTGGAAGAACATGGAAGGAACTACTAGCCCTGACAGAACAGTGTCCTGTGTCAAGGACAAGCAAATGTTTGAATGGATGGAATTTACACCTTGAATCCACCTTCATCTTTACAAACATACAATATAATCCTTTCATCAAGTCGCATGCATGAAGTGGCGAGAGTGAAATATAGGGAGAATATGCATTTGACAATTTGAGAAAGTGATGCAGACATGATATAAAAACTGCTCATTTTGTCATGCAGCTTGTGTGAAAAAAAGTTTAACCAGTAAGATGCCACTCATTCAACTCATCACCATGGTCTCGAGTGGATTTATATCCAGGGGGTCGAGCCATCCCCGTCATGCCACGGGGATGGTGGTGCCCTCCATGTAGGAGCTCTACTCCAAGCGGTGTAAGAAGACGTCCATTGGAAACATCAACTCATCCACAAGCTATTCCATTGCTGCTGTCTGGTTGACATCCCAGCATCCAGACCAACACACAAAAGACAGCTTCTTTTCTCGGGTCATACGACTCAGCTCATTGTAGGATACTCTAAAGCTGCACTGCTGCCAAATTGCACATGGTTTATTTAGATTGTGTTTTCATTTTTTTTTTCTTACTTTTGTGTATATAATGTTAAGACACATTTTAGCCCTCTATCGCATTAGTTTTATCACTCTACTAGTTTTTTTCAGGATGAGGGAGTCTACAAACAAAGAAATTTCACTATTAGTAACTGCTCTATGTGATTGTTGTATGCACGGCAATAAAGACTTGATTGATTGATGGATGGATGGATGTGAATACATACCGGTATGTAACTGAACATTTCTCTTTCCGTGGCTGACAGGTGCATGTGGTGGACTGATAATGACGGGAGACACTCCCAACTTCCTCTATTCTCCTGGCTGGCCTGAAAGCTACCCTCCTAACCAGGAGTGTACCTGGTTGATCCGTTCGCCCGACTCTACTGTAGCGTTGAACCTCCTGTCAGTGGATATAGAGGACTACCCGATGTGTTACTTTGACAGCCTTGTCATAAGAGATGGTGAGCCATGAAAACTCCAAGGGAAAAGGAAACAGAAATTACTCTTCAAATATGTCTTGTGTGAATTTCTTTTAATTAAATTACAATACTGTACAAAATGTTATTAATGCAGCCTCATGGGTAGCATGGGTAGTGCGGTTAGCACAGACATGAGCAAACTAAGGCCCGGGGGCCATATACGGCCCGCCAAACTTGTCCAAATAATATCATTAAATAAAATGTTATTATAAACCTCATTCATTTTACCTTTTTCTCTGTAATGCTACCTGTAAAAGGCCAAATCATTTCATTGAATGTCTTTTACATGTTATTTATATTAGTTCACACAAACACTCCATCCATCTGTTCCTGGCCCGGCCCCTCTGTCACAGTTTAGAACCCATTGTGGCCCGTGAGTAAAAAGGTTTTCCCACCCCTGGGTTAGCAGGAGCAAACTAACATTGCCAGTTTCTCCCTTGTGCCGGTCCCAGGCCCAGATAAAGGCAGAGGTCACTTTTTGTTGTGGTGTGGCGCTATAGAAATAAAATGAACTGAATTGAATGCCTGTAAATGGCCTGCTTCTTCTTCTTGAGACCTTACGATCCCCTTCTGTGTTTATGTTTGCGTTCTTAGGTGCAACCAGTCTGTCCCCCATCTTGGCTACTGTATGTGGGCGTGAACCCCTTGGATCCACTTTCCATTCAACAGGAGATGCCATGTTCATTCACTTTTCTTCAGACGGCAGTGTTAACGGCGATGGCTTTAATGCATCATACTCTAAAGGTCATACAGCAGAAACAAGTTGACAAACACTTTATGCAATATCCAAAAATATTTGGGAAGTTGTGTGAGACCATTTTATTTATTTATGTTGAAATATACTCAGTTAGGAAGTATTGTTTGTTCTATGAGTATAATCTAGTACTCAATGCACTCTGACATGGTTTTTGTAAAACCCCTGGCACACGCTACTCCCACGACCCGACACCAGTCACAAAAATAATCAAAATGCATGTTTGCTTTCAGGCTGTGGTGGCCTTTTGCATGTAGACCGAGGTACGGTGAGAAGTCCTCGCTACCCCCAGGACTACCCGCCTAGTCTGAACTGTAGCTGGCATGTAAGAGTAACACCTGGCTTCAGAATATCTGTGAACTTTCAGATGCCCTACCAGATTCAAGGCTATGGAGCTCATTGCTCAGGAGATTATCTGGAGGTAGGTTCTAGAAATTAGCATCAATTTGATTACAGTCTGTCTGTTATCATGCTTGTTCTAAAAGTATGTTTAAAGATAAATTATTTTGGTAAATGAACTTTTATGTCTGAAGTCTTCACTTGTAGAAAGTTTATGTCACCACATTTATATACATTTTTTGCTGTCTCCACAGCTCAGGAACGGCCCTGATGGTTCATCTCCACCACTGGGGGAACGAGCTTGTGGGTCAAGTCCACCCTCCCTCCTCCAGACTACTGACAATCACCTCTTTATTCACTTTGTGTCTGACGCAACAAATGAGGCCAGCGGATTTAAGCTTACCTTTCAAGCACACAGTCAGGGTACAAACCAGTTTTTTTTATTTGCCATTTTTTATAGATAATTTATACAGTAAATATACACGTACTCATTCACGACTCCGCAGTGCATTCTGCTCGTCGTTACAGTGATTCGTTGTCACCTAAACATATACTTCAAAATTTCCAAAAGCCCATTGTAACTCGGAGTGGTCTTTAAATGAGTACGTCTTTATGTGAGGGCCGCCTGTGTCTATAAGCCTTATCCATAACGTTGGCCTGAATTCTTTTGTCTCTGTTTCTGCAGCATGCGGAGGCTTCATTGAGCTGATTGATAATGATCCTCCAGGGTATATCACTTCACCCAACTATCCTCAGAACTACCCGCAGAATATTGACTGTGTCTGGGTCATCACTGTGCCTAATGGAGAAGCTGTCCAAATTGATTTTGAAGATGAGTTTTACATCGAGCCAGTTAGCAGGTATGAAACTGCATTTGTTGCATTTGTATTGGCTCTTTACTGCTGAACACATAGTTTCAGAGTAGTGTTGGGAAAATGAACATATTATACATATTATATTTTTAGATGTGGAAAAATTAGCAGTTGCCAGGATTTTTATGGACGCTTTTTAAATGTATTCATGCCAAGTAATGTGCATTAATAGTGTCTCTCATGGCTGCGCTAGTGAAGTAATAATGTGTCACCAGTACATGTCATGTGTTCATCTCAAAGAGTTGTAATGATTAATAATCACATGTCATCACTTTCATCACCATGGTGTCCTGGATCATCTTAAAATTGATGAGTAACATGATTGGTGGTACTACATTCAATAGAAATGTGGGGTAATTACTTGGATAAAAATGTCCACCTGTTATTCAGCCATTTGTAAATGTTGCTATTTGTACTTATTCTCAAAGTATTTGAGGTGACTCAATTGAAGTTACGCCTGTAACCCCTTGTAGGCCATTTAGCTGCTGAAGGATCATGGGTAATGGTCATGATCACGGATATTTGTTGGACATTTCTAGAAAAAAAAAAAATTGTATGAAGGGCCATTTATATTTTAAACATGAATTACACGCTAAAATAATGGGTTTCCGTGCTGAAATTTGAGATTTAGAAATTTTATCCAGAATTACCAACATTAAATTTTATTTCTATAGCGCCAGACCACAACAGAAAATTCTCTCGAGGCACTTTACAGGATTAGCAGAATAAATAATAATAAATAAATACAAATAATGGTTTAGTAATAGTTGATCAGTGTTAAGAGAAGGACTGGAACACCATGTTATTTACGGATTGACAATCACAATGAATTGATACAAAAGGTATACTTTATTAGCCTTTACAGCCCTTTGAGTTAAACACATGACATTTGCACTGACGTTGCTGCTCAGGGTTGGAGGAGTGTCCCTTTAACTAAAAGCTTACAGAACATTTGATGAACATGGACATCATCCATAAGTATGATGATTGAAATTCGGTATTTGTTTCATTCATCAGAATATTTCTTTATGCATGTACCCCAATGTAATAATCTGACAAATGTCGGACAGTCTCCAGTTTTGAGACCTAAAAATAAAGTTTAACTTTCACAAGAGGAAACCCTGGTGATCAGTAATACTCTCACATATTATCATCTTAAAGTAATACTTTTGGGAATCTTTAACTATTTGTATCTATTTTTTTTAGCTGTGCATACGACTACCTAGAGCTGCGTGACGGCTCAACCTCCAACGCTGAGTTAATTTCAAGACTATGTGGCAGCAACCGACCCCCCACCCAACGCTCAACAGGTTCCTCCATGCTGCTCAGATTTCGCACTGACACCAGCATCACCCACCAAGGCTTCAAGGCAAAGTATTCCATAGGTAGGCGTGGCCATTACACTCTGAAAATAGTTAGCTCTCTAAAGACAAGTGTAGTTTATTGAATAGAGAACCAAACGATAGCATAGTTGACTAAGGCGTAACAATATGTATGCACGTGGCTCCTCAATGTCAGGTAAATCTTGTTATATTTGGAGCTCTATCTATCCATTCATCCATTTTCTTGTATTGCTTATCCGTCAGAGGTCTGCTGGGGTCTATCTCAGCTGGGAACATGTTGCATTAAAGTAAGCTTTTGTTCCACCACCTGCGGCTGCATCAAGATTAAAAACTTACCGTTCAAATCCACAAGGATGGCTTGAATTTGAGTTTGACTTGTTTTATTTTCTGAAAAATCAGGATCCAATGCTAATAGAGTTTCACTGAAAACAACTTAAATATTTGACAGTTTAAAAAACAAAAAAACAGCAGATAACTAATGGCCTGCCTCTCATTTTTCTTATGTCACATTCCTCACAGCTACATGTGGAGGTACCTTCATCGGTCAGAGGGGTGTCGTCTCCAGCCCTGGCTTCCCAGGAACAAACTATCCAGACAGCTCCAGCTGTGAGTGGTACCTGGAGGGTCCCACAGGCCACTATCTCACACTCACCTATGGAAATTTCAGCTTGCAGAACACTCCAGGCTGTACTGCTGACTATGTTGAGATCAGAGAGTACAATGCCTCAGGTAAGAATCCAAGATGGATGGATGTTTCTCCCTTGTGCCGGTCTCAATTCCGGATAAATGCAGAAGGTTACATCAGGAATGACATCCGGCGTAAAAATGTGCCAAATTCAACATGCAAATCAATGTGAATAAGAAAGTCATACCGGATCGGTCGAGGACGCCAGCGGCGTTGTTAACCCAGAGGACGCTGCTGGAAACTGGATTACTGTGGGTCGAATAGACAGATGAAGAAGAGGAGGAAGACAGGTGCATCAACAGTGAGAGAAGAGGGAATGGAAGAGTGGAATCGGATGCTTACTGCGGATATTATCAAGATTTTTCAAAAAAAAGGCTGGTACACAACAATTTTGGCCTACTGTGCATTTTTTGTTTTTAGAGATAGAGATTTCTAACAAGTGTCGTTTTATAGCCGAGGAGACAGATCCATTTTAATTTGTGGCTAATTTTCACAACAAAAACATGTTGTTTTTGGACACTTTCAATAATTTCTCTCTTATTACTACCTCCACAAAGGAGATTCTGTTTTTGTTGGCCTTTACCAAGACACTGGAATTACCGGCAGTAGTGGACAAACAGATTTGTTGCGTCTGCAAAAGCTACGGATCTAGATCTAGTTTGAAAGTGTGCTTTTAGTGAATAACTTCTAAACTATTAATGATATCAACGTGAATCCAATTGTTACAGTAAAGGTTTGTTTTCATCGTTAAGGAATTTAAAAATGTGTATAAAATGTAGGACAATAAATGTTTGTGTAAATCACAATGTAGGGGGACTGAGGTGCTTGGCGGAGGTCTGCGCTCCCCGAGTGCTTTTCTAGTTTACATCACTGCTAATTACTCTGACGTTCATTTATCAGGTAGTCTGTAATACATACTATATAATGTACATTTTTAAAAATGCATACGCACATGGATAGTGTCTCAACTTTACGCTTCTATATAAGAAAAGAAAACACCTGCATGGAGGGAAGGGGAAAAGTGGCATTATATAACTGGCTGGTGTTTTGTGTGTGTGCAGGGCGCCTGCTGGGCCGGCACTGCGGCAGTACTCTTCCTGCTTCCATGGACACGTCTGACAGTTTCGCCTACATCCGCTTTGTCAGTGACAGCAGTGGAAATGCAGCTGGCTTCAGTTTGACATTCGAAGCCAGCGTTGAAGGTAAAAATCATTTTCAAAACGTTATTAGAAAATAACAAGTAAGGAATATGTACATGTAACTACCGTATTTTCCGGCTTATAAGTCGCTGTTTTTTTCATAGTTTGGTCGGGGGTGCGACTTATAAATCGGAGCGACTTATATATATTTTTTTTTTACAAAATTTGTGAGCGCAGAGACAGTAGCCTAAACATTTCTATAAAAGGTGTTACAGGGAACTCTGTGAGAATCTGTCGCTGTTTCTGGAGGGTCGGAGTTATCTGTCACATCTGTTATCTATAAACACCAATTAGAGGGGCTGAATCAAAATGGTGGCGAAAAGAAAGTCATATTCCGCGGCTTACAAGCTTCAGATAGTGAAATATGGAGCCGAACACGGTAACCGAGCAGCAGAAAGAAAGTTTGGAGTGAGCGAAAAACTTGTAAGGGACTGGCGAAAAGCGGAGGTTACGCTTACTGAAATGAAGAAAACAAAGAAAGCTAATCGCGGGCGACATGCTAGGTGGCCGCAGTTGGAGGAACGAGTTCACGCATGGGTGCTTGAACAACGTGCTGCTGGGAGAGGTTTGTCAACGGTGCAGTTACGTCTCCACGCCCAAGTGGTTGCCAGGGAAGTGAATATAGACGGCTTTGCGGGAGGACCTTCTTGGTGTTACCGCTTCATGCAACGCAAACGCCTCTCTATCAGAGCAAGGACGACACTGTCCCAAAAACTGCCAGCGGACTTCCAAGCCAAGGTTGACAGTTTCCGCGCGTTCATTGAGAAGCATGTAAGTGATCACAACGTGACACCGGATCATATTATTAACATGGACGAGGTCCCCCTCACTTTTGACATCCCCATGGGCCGAAGTGTTGCAGAGAAAGGGCAAAAAAGTGTGAATATCGTTACAACTGGTCATGAGAGATCACACTTCACAGTGGTGCTGGCATGTTGTGGAGACGGATCAAAACTGCCACCGATGGTCATTTTCAAACGAAAAACCATGCCAAAAATCCAATCCTCCTCAGTTGAAGTCGCCGTGAACGAGAAAGGGTGGATTGATGGAGAAATGATGAACTTGTGGCTTACAAAGTGCTACAATAAGCGACCGGATGGCTTCTTTAGAGCACGCAAAGCTCTGCTTGTGATGGATAGCATGAGAGCGCACATCACACCACAGTTGAAAAATAAATTAAAAATTTTCAACTCCATACCTGCCATCATCCCTGGAGGCTTAACCAAAATACTCCAGCCACTTGATATCTCCGTGAATAGGAGCTTTAAGTCAGTTTTGCGTAACCTGTGGGAGCAGTGGATGACGGATGGAGAGCACAGCTTCACGGCAACCGGGAGAATGCGCCATGCAACTTTCCTGGAAGTCATTGAATGGATCAACAAAGCATGGGCTTCAGTGACAACCGAAACCATCCTGTCGGGATTCAGAAAGGCTGGAATAATTGGAACTGCAACTGACGACGAGTCTGATGTAAGCGACGTAGAAGAGGAAGCGGCGTCTTGTCTACCTGCCGAGTTGGGGGAGTTGTTCAAAAGTGACACCGAGGATGAAGATTTCCTTGGATTTCGTGATTCGGAGTAAAACCTGATATTTTGGTAAACGTGTTAGCATGTTCTTTGTGCTATATGTTGTTTGGTGTTGGATTTTAGCAAATAAATTTTCCCCAAAAATGCGACTTATCCTCCAGTGCGACCTATATATGGTTTTTTCTTCTTAATTATGCATTTTTTGGCTGGTGCGACCTACAATCCGGAGCGACGTATAATCCAAAAAATACGGTATATATGTATGCAATGATGAATTACTATCTGCTTCCATGCTTCATAATTTCAACTGTTCAATCATGATAAGTTGTCATATTTATTTATCTATTTACATTTATATTTTTTCCCACACCCACTTTCCACTGTAGATTTTGATTTTATGTTGTTGCTCTCATTCTGCAGCGTGTGGAGGAGAGTTAAATGCTCCCTCGGGAACTATATCCTCCCCAAATTACCCCAACTTGTACCCACATGCTCGTGTTTGTCGCTGGGAGCTGGTGGTGTCACCAGGTCGCCGGGTCAAACTCACCATCAACGATCTGCGGCTTGAAGATTCTGGTCCTTCCTGCGTATTTGACTATCTTGAAGTGAGTCCCCTTTTTTCCCATTAATAAGACAATACATTTCTTGTTAACTTTTGTTAAAGTTTGACATTAATTATTTGACATAATAGTTGATAGTTGATGAAGTGCTGTTATGAGGACCCAAACGGATACAGCCAAGGTGAGACCAGAATCATGGTCAGGACTTTCTTGCTGTGAGCCAACAGTGCACAACACAACACGGTGTCACAGTAGTATGCCTACTGTAGTACACTTACTGTAGTATACCTACTGTAGTGTACCTACTGTACTACACATACTGTAGTACACCTACTGTTGCACCCCTACTGTAGTATACCTACTGCGGTATACCTACTGTTGTACACCTACTTCAGTACACCTGATGATGATGATGAATATATTTATTAGATAGAATGTTAGAGTACAAGTACAGTCACACAGTAGCATGTATTACAGTACAAGTACAGTCAAACATCCTGTCTAAGAGGAGCATTTCAAAAAAGCCCTTGCGGTCTTGTTTCCGTTGAAAGTCCTTCGTACATAAATCATCCACAATTAACAATACAAATTTAACAATACAAATAAAAATAAAACCAATATTAAATTACTCAATTGATGCAAAATAACAATAGAAAAATAAAAATAATTTTACACCACAGATGCAAACTAACAATAAATTTAAAATAAATTTCCCCACAGATGCAAAATGGCAACGAATGACAATAAATTACAATAAATTATAATAATAATAAAATACAAAGACACTAATATGTGCAACGTAGGTGGACAAAAAAGGGGGGGGGGGAGGAGTTTATCCGGAGAGAGTCGTGATGACTATTTCCGTTTCTGTCCCCCTAAAAGGTGTATTTTTAGGGCCGTTTTGAAAGAGGCCAACTGTAGTGTACCTACTGTAGTACACCTAATGTAGTATACTTACTGTGACACCCACTACCAACCGACTTGTTGATTTATTTACTTTACATTCTAGTAATGGTTTAATGAACAGTATAACTCCAATGTAAGGCCTGGTGCTTGACCTGATACCAAATCAGAACATCCAGGTGAACATAGCACCTTTTTCTTCCAGGTCCTGAATGGCTTGACGGATGACGCCCCTCGCTTGCAGCGGTTCTGTGGTACAGTGCCAGCTGGTACCCTGGTGCGCTCCTCCAGTAATTCCATGGCGGTTGTATTCCACAGTGACGCTTCAATGTCCAGCGGTGGCTTTATGGCTTCTTACTCCTCTGAGGAGCCTGCAGGTAAGAAACTTGCTTTCTACGATACAGCATAAGTATTAATGAGATATTACAAAACAAATAATGCTGAACATCCAAAGCAACCTGTTAATCTTGGGGTAAACACTGACACAAAGCACTGTCTGTGCGGCTTTTGTGAATGTTTTCCTCTGCATTTCAACCATTCCCGAGGAGCGGCGAGGGGCCCTTAAGGCACCTGGGGGGGCAAGATGTACAGATCGACCACTGACCCGATTAATGGCAACTGCTTCTGTATGAGAAATCTAACTACAAGTCAATTATGTCCTGTCCTACGACATTTGACAAGGAAGTTCACCTTTAATCCTTGAAGAAAAAAACACTTACAATGCAATTGGTCCTGTTCAGTGAAATCAATAAAAAGTTAATCTGCAGTCCTCCAAAATTGACTGACTTGTAAGAAGTTGAAGTACGTAACAATAGACTGGCAATAAATGCTCTAAAATCCATCAAACTCCTGTTCATGTATAAACTGTGTATTTATATACGGATGGTCTGTACAGTTGATCTGAGAGGAGTTTTTAAATACAGTATATTTTCTGTGTTGTCTTGATAGAGTGTGGTGGCGTGCTTAATAACCCAGCTGGTGGAAACTTCACTTCCCCGGGATACCTAGTGTCCAACTACAGCAATAACCTTAACTGTGATTGGTTGATCCACAACCCACAGCACATCAATTCCTCCATTGTGGTGGTGATAGAAGACCTGCACCTTGAGAACCACCAGACCTGTGATTTAGACTACCTCCAGTTCCGCTTGGGTGAGTCCTATTCAGTGTTGCCAACACAGATGATTGATGAAACTAGGGTGGGGGGGGGGGGGGGGGGGTTAACTTTGACAGTTTTATATATATATATATATTTTTTTTTAATTTAACCTGTCTATTTCTGTCTAATAATTGCACTTCTGGTTAGATGCTAAACTGCATTCCGTTACCTTCTACTTGAACATGTGTAATGACAGTAAAGTTGAACCTAACATAACTCTCAGAGGGAACCAAACCAAAACTTTATGAATGAAGTATTCACTACCCTGGAAAGAATGCCTGGGAAGGACATGAATGGATGAATGACTGTAAATGCTGCTAAAAGCCTGTCTCTTTGTTAACCTTTCTGCACTCAGGTGATTCCAACGGAGAGCTGTTAGCCACATTTTGTGGCCAGACCAGTCCCAGACTTCCCATTGTTGTCTTTACCCCCAACTTGTGGGTCAATTTCCGGACCGATGCTTTCCAAGGTGACCTGGGCTTCAAGGCCAAATACAGGTTCTCTGGTAAGACAGAAACTGATGGGTTATCTTTGCTGTCCAATATTCTGATAGGTAATTAGTACGCTTTCTAAACAATATAGCTTATAGTTTAAAGTTCCTGATGTTTAATTCAAATGATGCAATATGTAGGTGAAACATTAGGTGACAGACTTTTACTTTGTTGATTTTTCACAGCTGTATTTGGGCATAACATGAATCAAAACAAAAATAATTTCTCCCATTCCCATTTGTCGTTGAGCGTTCCCCTGGGTAAATCCGCCATGTTTAACTGAGGAGGAGGAAGTCTGCTATACATTTCTGTGTGTGTAACGAGTACACAGTCTGCAGATATTGCAGAAGAGGTCATAAAAACACAATATTTCTCATTGTAGTGGGTAGAATGTGAGCATGTGAATTAAAGCAACATCCACTCCCTCCACTCCACTGACACTGGGCATGGACGTTACTGCTGGCTCCGTTCACATTAGGAAGCTTGTTTTATTCTTTGTAACTTTGCACCAGATGTGAGACAGAGCTCAAAGGGTTATATTTGGATTCCTCATGTGGCTCCTTTATTCTTTTCAGAGTGTGGAGGCTGGCAGACTGGTGAAGGAGGGGATTTTTCAAGTCCTAACTTCCCTAACACATACCCCAGCCCCAGTCAGTGCGCTTGGCTACTGGAGGCTCCAGTAGGCCACACTATTACGGTGAGTCTGAAGCAGGGCTCGCTGGGCATCATTGTGTTCCTGCGCTTGTTTAACTCGGCATTCATTGTTTTACTGAAGCTAACTTTCAGCTACTTCAACCTGGAGCACCACTCTCAATGTGGCTGGGACTCTCTCACCATCTTCAATGGTGGATCCCCTGGTGCTCCTATGATTGGCCAGTACTGTGGGACGAACTCTCCAGGGATCATCCAATCAGGATCCAACAAGGTTGCTGTAGTTTTCTTGGCTGATCATAGTGTGTCCAGAGGAGGATTTACTGCCTCCTGGTCAGCTGATTCTTCTGGTGAGTCCACACGACCCGACCAAAGGTGCTGTAAATGCACTCATTACTCTTATCTCACCTAAATCACACAAGCAAATATTACTACTTCATCTGCTGTACTCTATTCTTGTCCCGTCGTGGGTTGCTACAGCGAATCAGCCGCCTCCTCTTCACCCTGTCCTTTGCATCGTCCTCCCCAACACCAGCCACTCTCATGTCCTCCCTCACTACGTCCATGTCTCTTCTCCTGGGTCGTCCTCTAGTCCTGTTCCCTGGCAGTTCCATCCTCAGCATCCTTCTACCGATATAGTCCCTGTCTCTCCTCTGGACATGTCCAAACCATCAAAGTCTGGTCTCTCTGACCTTATCTCCAAAACGTCTAACCTTCACTGTCCCTCTTATTGTCTCATTTCTTTTTTTTTTTTTTGAACTTTATTCACAGAAAAAACAAACAAAACGAAACAACAAGTACAAATAATAATAATAATAATAATAATAAATTAAAAAATAAATAAATAAATAAATAACAAAAAAAAACAAAACAAAAAAAGCTACTACAAACAGTGTTCTGAGACCGGGCATTACACAACATAAATGAATTACCATTGCAATAACTTAAAATAAAGGCTGATTTGTGACATTGAGAAAGTTCTTGATTAAATCCCATTTTCTTTCAAAGACAGGTGTTTGTAACCGTAATTGTGCAGTCAATTGTTCCATAGAGTATACTTGTCTTATTTTTTGTAACCATTGTGCTATTGTAGGTGGTTCAGGTTTCATCCAGCAGATTGTTAAAATTTTTCTTGCAGTCATTAGCAAGAGATGGAGTGTAAATTTTTGATCCTGGGAGAAACTGTCTGGGAAAATGTCCAGCAAGAAAACCAAAGGGTCCATCGAAAGATTGATTTTAATTACTGTTCTCAATGTAAATTGAACATTTTCCCAGAAATTAAGAATAATAGGACAGTCCCAAAAGATGTGTGTTTGGTCTCCCACAAGTCCACAGTTTCTCCAGCATTTGTCGGTTGTGCTACATTTGATGAGGAAAGATTGTTGTCTCATTTCTAATCCTGTCCATCCTGGTCACTCCCAAGGAGAACCTCAGCATCTTCATCTCCTCCCCTTTTAGCTCCGCCTCCTGTCTTCTCCTCAGAGACACTGTCTCTAAGCCGTCCATCATGGCTGTCCTCACCACTGTCTCTAAGCCGTCCATCATGGCTGTCCTCACCACTGTCTCTAAGCCGTCCATCATGTCTGTCCTCACCACTGTCTCTAAGCCGTCCATCATGTCTGTCCTCACCACTGTCTCTCAGCCGTCCATCATGGCTGTCCTCACCGCTGTCTCTAAGCCGTCCATCATGTCTGTCCTCACCACTGTCTCTAAGCCTTCCATCATGGCTGTCCTCACCACTGTCTCTCAGCCGTCCATCATGGCTGTCCTCACCACTGTCTCTAAGCCGTCCATCATGTCTGTCCTCACCACTGTCTTGTAGACCTTTCCCTGCTTGAAAATGGAGAGTCCTGGAAGGGCTGAGACAAATCCCAGTTCACACACTAAAATAGTATAAAATAGTGAAGTAGTCGTGCTCTTCATAGATCCTATTGTACTAGTAGAGTAGTACACTAGTAGAGTCAAATAGATATATAAGGGTGGAGACATAGTCAAAATAGTGTGTGAGATTTGTGATTATTTTTATGGCTACTCCTAATTGGGTTGGAAACACTATTACATTTTAAATCAAATGGAAACCTCTAAAAATGCTCTGTTACCTGCATCCTATTTCTAGGGAATATAAACTCCGAAGCATCCCTATGCAGGAAGCGCATTCACTCAGGTTTCAATCATGACTTCATTTTGCATTCATTGTGCAATCGTGTGCCTTTTTCAACCAGGTTGCGGTGGTGTGATTCACGCTGACACGGGAACAATCAAGTCTCCAAACTATCCCAATAACTTTCCGGCGAATGTGGAGTGTTCCTGGCAGATCATTGCCCATGAGGGAAACCACCTTCTGATGAGTTTCGACAGTGATTTCAAGATCCCAGACCCCAGTGGAACCTGCCTGAGCAGCTATATCAAGGTATTATTAATATGATTGCTGGTATTATATTGGTTTGAGGGTTTTTTTCACAATTTGAGAAAATATTTCAGTGTCTATATCAGTACCTTTTCAGCACATTTGAGCAATGCAAAAATACAAATCTCAAACCTCAATCATCTTAGTCCTATTACATGAATCTGGCATTTTTAATTTCCTTCAAAATGTAAGTGCATTTGTCAGCTTTTAGAGATACTGTCTAATAAACTCCTCCCCAGAGATTTAATCAAATTTACTTCCTTTTTTTTGACTTTACATTTTAAAATTTGCTACAAACCTCATAATTGTGATGAAAGATCCAGCCTGGAAACAATGGCTAATGTTAAATCCTAATAACATCACAATTACTGGTATTAGATAATAAGCTATGTAAATCCATACAAGGTGTCGTCCAATTCATTCATTCATCTTCTTGAAGACAAGACAATCGTAATCGAATGAGCCTATTCCAGCTGGCTACGTGCAAGAACCAGGATACACCCTGGATGAAGCGCCAGCTCATCACAGGGCCAAACGAAAGAGACGACCATCCATATACACGTACTCACAGCTGCAGTCGATTTGGAGTTACCAATTCACCTACATGACATGATTTGGTGAACCTGCTACAGTGCTAACCACTGCGCCACCACCTGCTCAACACTGCTAGCAGCTTCTATTACAGTCAAATACAGCAGATGTGTAAAGGATGTATAGTCGACATGCATTTCTGATTGTATGTGTATCTTCCTCCAGGTGTGGTCAGGCCTGACCCAAAATGATGAAGCTCTGCTGTCGACAGGCTGCGGCTCAGTAGCCCCAAGCCCCATCATTTCTCCATATAACATCATCACAAGCCGCTTCCAAAGCACGGCAGCTCCTGGAAGAGGATTCTTAGCTTCCTTCAGCACCAGTAAGAACCTGGCAACCAAGACAGATTCAATAAAATGCATTGTTTGGGTTTGTGGTTGTTTTTTCATTTTTATTTCCGATTGTTCCCGATTTGAGATTCTGATTTGTTTGGATGTGTGTCATGAACGCCATCCTCCCTCGTCTGTATCTTTCCACATTTGTGTGGCATCCAGGTTTTTGGTGAGAGTCTGGAATTGTTGCTTCATTCACTGACCTTTGCGTGATTTTGTCGGCTTCGCTTGATGTCTGCGTTTCTTAAAATCTCCTCAGAGGGTAGATAATATATGTTACCGAGTGTCCTGTGGGGATAGAAAATCATCCAACTAGAGTCAAATGCTGTAATATTGAGAGGTAATTCCTCTAAAACAATCAGTAAGCGATTGCATTTCAGTACATGAGAGCACATCTGGGTAAAGAAGTACCTTACAGTATCGATGAAAAGAGATCGCTTCAATGTCTGTAATTTGCAAAGCAACTTTAATTGAGGCGTAACATTCGTCAAACTCCACGATAGTTGAATACGTTGACGTTGGAGAGTCAAGGTCTCGTATGTGTTACCTGGAGCTGACAACATATCTGCTGCCACTGTCCCAGTTCCATCGTGATCGCCGTGTCTTCTGTTCCTCAGGGTGTGGGGCAAACTTCACAGCTCCCAGCGGTCATGTGGTTTCTCCTAACTACCCAGCAAACTACCCTCACTACTCCAACTGTGACTACATTATAGATGCTGGAGAACAGTCTGTGGTCATGCTCACCTTTCAGACCTTTCAGTTAGAAGGTAGGCGTGTGCGTGCGTGTATTTGTGCGTGTGTGCACGCGAGAGTGCTCGTGCACAGTTCCGTGTAGTTCATTTTACGTAAATTGATCATCAACAATTCCTTCTGTGTTTAGCACACTCCACCTGTCTATACGACGGTCTGAAGATATACAGCCTGGTTAGCGGCGGCGCTCCGATCGCCACTCTGTGTGGCACCAGCATCCCGGGACACTTCTCCACCTTCGGCCCGATGCTGCTCAACTTCTACTCAGACTCTGTCTTCTCAGATCGGGGCTTCATGGCAGAATACAGAGCCTTTTGTAAGTAAAGCGGGGGGGGGGGGGGGGGGGGGTATCAAATAAAGATTTCTTCACTTCCCAAAGTTCCCTAGTAACTATGACTCGGAGTTACGATGGGCTTTCCGAAATTTCAAAGTGTGGGTTTAGCAACAAGAAAGGATCTGTATACAGGAAGAGAGGTTAGCCAAGAAGAAGTGGGACATTGAGAGTACAGAAGAGAGTAGACAGGAGTACAGGGAGATGAGCTGCAAGGCAAAGGCCAAACAGAGGGGATATGATGACGGGGTTGTTTAATATAATCCTAGAGGGGAAGAGGATGTCAGGGGAATGGAGGAGAAGTGTTCTGATGCTGATTTTCAAGAAGAAGGGAGACATACAAAGTTGTGGAAAATATAGGGGGATAAAGCTGATGAGTCATACGATGAAGTTATGGGAAAAAGTAGTTGAGGCTAGATGTTAATAAAGTGTACCTTTATGAACCTTTGGTGTGTGTGTGTGTGTGTGTGTGTGTGTAGCATGTGGGGGATTTTTCAACAGCACCATGGGTACAGTGAGCAGCCCAGCTCTCTCCTTCACCGACTATCACCACAATATCAACTGCAGCTACCACATCCTGGTCCATGAAGACAGAGTGGTGGATCTCAAGTAAGATTTCCCCAAAATATCTGAGCATGAATTAATAACACAGCAGACATGGTTTTCTTTTTTGTTTTTTACTAAATGAAAATGCTAGGCTGGATCTGTGTTGTGTCTCTGCTAATGTGTGGCAATGGAAAACGATGGAGCAGACAGGTAACATGAAAACGTTCTTCCTTCCACAGGTTTAACACCTTCCACCTGGAGGCATCTTCTTCTTGTCGCTATGATTATGTGGCAGTGTACGATGGCAGCGACAGCTTCGCACCGCTGCTGGGGAAATTCTGTGGTGCCGTGCTCCCGCCCAATCTGCGCTCCTCCACCAATCAACTCTTCATCATCTTCAAGACAGATGCTTCTGTGAATGGAATTGGCTGGAGGGCCACTTACAGTCAGACACTTGGTAGGTTGCTGATTTATGCTGTCAGGATGCAGCTGGTTTCAACTTGACAGATACAGATTCATTTTGAAACATCATGCAATATTTAACATATTGAACGAAGGCCCTGCTCTCATTGCATATTAGATTGATCTGATAATAATTTGATCATTGTATTTCTATACATTGTCAATGTTAAACAGTGCTAAGGAGAGTTAGTCCGAGTGGCCATCCAGGACAGGGAACCCTGAAAGGATGTGGTGGAGCTGGTGGTGTATTTAAAGCGAAACAGTGACAATGATGTGACTCAGATGGCACAACTACAACATCTGTAGTGAGAACACACACGGGTACAAACTATCAGCATTTTAAACAGTCAGACGGATACAGGGAAGTTTGTGCAAACAGCAGTGCATTATACTTGTACTTGTCCACTGACGGGGCAATCCTTCTGTCCAAGCCTCAAATGTTTATTTTATTTTAATAATGCAAAGTGAACTCCATATTTTAAGAAGTAAAAAGGTTTTGTTTAAAAAGAATTGATACAACTATTCACATATGATCTAAACATATATATAAATATATTTCTTAATATAAATGTCTTTCTTTCTGCAAGGAGATACAGAAAGAATAGAAAAAGCTTTATTGTCATTATACGCCATGTACAACGAGATTAAACGGAGCTTCTTCTTTAGTGCCACAAAAACAACAACCACAGCATAGCAACAGAATCCAAGACGACATTAAGACATAATAGAACATTTGCATGTAAATGTAAATATATTGCAACGAGATTATTTATTGCACAGTCGGGTGGGAAGAGGCGAAGGGAACATCAGTGCATGTGTGAGTTTAAGGTAGTTATGGATTTGTAGACAGAGACAGAAAGAGGGACAAACAGAGGGGGAGAGAGAGCACAAGACTACGGGGAAGAGAGAGAGATTACAGACATATATTTATAACATGAATAATCAGATAGAGAGGGAGGAGCTCAGGGTGTCATGAGGTTATGCCACCAGTGCTGGCCTATGACAGCATATTGATTATTTGTATTGATTAACTATAAGCTTTGTTAAAAAGGAAAGTCTTTAGTCTACTCTTGAACATAGAGATGGTGTCTGCCTCATGATCCAATCAGGGAGCTGATTCCACAATAAAGGAGCTTGATAACTGAAAGCTCCGCCCCCCAGTCTGCTCTTGGAAATTTTTGGAACCACGAGCAGGCCAGCAGTTTGGGACCGCAGGGTTCTAGTGGGGCAATGTGGGATAATCAGCTCTGTACGGTAAGGAGGGGCCTGGCAGTTGAGGGCTTTAAAAGTTAGTAGAAGGATTTTAGATTCAATTTGTGCTCTAGCAGGAAGCCAATGCAGAGATGCCAGAACAGGGGAAACGTGTTCTCCCAGTCTGGTTCCCGTCAAAGCACGAGCTGCTGCATTCTGGATCAGCTGAAGATGTTTAATAGACCTTTTGTAATCCAGTCTGGAAGTTACAGAAGCATGGACAACTTTTTCTGCATCTTTTTGAGTTAATATGTGTCTGATTTTGAAATATTGTGAAGATGAAAGAACGCAATCCTTGAAATGTGCTTTATCTGGGACTGAAAGGAAGGACAGGTCCTGATCAAAGATTACCCCCAGATTCTTGGCAGTGGTGAAGGTGGACACTGAGACGCCATCTAGTTCAACTACAACACTAGAACAAACATTTCTGAGATGCTTCGGCCCAAGAACCAGAACCTCAGTTTTATTTAGATTTAATAACAGGAAGTTCTTGGTCATCCAGGAGTTAATGTCCTTAAGGCACGTCTGAAGTCTAACCAACTGTTAACTTTGTCTGGCTGAACTGACAGGTATAATTGTGTGTCATCTGCATAGCTGTGGAAATTGATGCTGTGTTTCTTAATAATGTTACCTAAGGGTAGCATATACAGCATGAACAGCATAGGTCCAAGCACCGAACCCTGTGGAACTCCATATTTAACTTCTTTGTACGTAGAAGATTTATCATGAACACGTACAAACTGAAATCTATCAGATAAACCAGTTCCCCAAGAAGTCAGCCATTGACAGCCTTAATGATTACAGGCCTGTTGCACTTACAAGCCTGTGATCATGAAGTGCTTCGAGAGGCTGATTGCAGACCACATTAAAAACACACTTTAAAAGACTTGGGTACAAAGCCTGTAAGTAAGGATAGATTAATCGTATTTAGCAAAGCAATTCTAATTGAGGGGAAGACTTCTTTAAGTAGCTTAGTTGGGACCAGGTCTAAGAGACCAGAGCACGGTTTAGATGAGGCAACAGCCGCACTTAGTTGCTGCAGGTTAATGGGGGTGAAACTATCCAAGTAACTATCAAGAGTAACAGTCGAATCTCTACTTCCATCACTCAGGGAGAGGTCAATGCTTAAAGTGGGCAGACACTGATGAATGTCGTCCCTAATGCATTGTAAATATTAAAGTTATTCATTATTCATTTTCAATTTCTTAGTGACAGTGAAAATATGATGTCGCATCAGCAGCTTATTGTCATATAAATAGTTTAAACTTCAGACATTGTTAATAAATACTTTGATGAGTATGGCGATCTAGCCAGTCACTTTATGCCTCTGGCTTTCCTGAAGGTCCAGCACAGGGATGCGGTGGGTACATATCTAGGCCCATAGGAATTATTCAATCTCCAGATCCAAACCAGGATGGGCTCTATGAACCCAGGATGGACTGCCTCTGGGTCATTGAGATGCCTGGTAATCAGGCCGTCAACCTGACCTTCACCTCCTTTGAGCTGGAGAGCCACCCTGCTTGCCGCTACGATTACGTCAAAGTAAGTAACCCATAACTGAAATATCGATGGCAAATATTTTTTAGTTTTTCATATATCCATATATCTATACTCCATATATCTATAGCTAACATAAAAATGCAAATGCATTTCAGTCAGTCGCATTCACTGTATAAACAGTAAAATGAGGTAGAAATAGAATATAAAGCCTTTATTGTCATTGCATAGTGGATATACAATGAGATTAGGAGTGCTGCTCCATTTGGTGCTTAGGTACAACATGAAACACATGAATAGAATAAGAAAACAACGCAAATTGAAATTGATAAACAGTTAATGCAGTTAGATTGTCCAGTTACTTTGTATTTAGTGATTGCATACATTAGTTATTGCACATGAAGTCGTGGAGGTGGCGGTATTGCACTGAATCTGTAACCCATCGTTTACCTTTACATTACAAATTGCACATGGTGAGTAGTGTGTGGTACTGTCTGTAGAGAGTATCTTGGTGTACTACATGTGTGTGTGGTACTCTCTATAGAGAGTATCTTGGTGTACTACATGTGTGTGTGGTACTCTCTATAGACAGTATCTTGGTCTACTGCATGTGAGTGTGGTACTCTCTGTAGAGAGTATCTTGGTCTACTGCATGTGAGTGTGGTACTCTCTGTAGACAGTATCTTGGTCTACTGCATGTGAGTGTGGTACTCTCTGTAGACAGTATCTTGGTCTACTGCATGTGAGTGTGGTACTCTCTGTAGAGAGTATCTTGGTCTACTGCATGTGAGTGTGGTACTCTCTGTAGACAGTATCTTGGTCTACTGCATGTGTGTGGTACACCAGCTGCATAGCGGCCGAGAGGAAGTCAATCCAGAGGTCATTAATACGGCCCAGAAGGTAATTGGTTGCCCTCTCCCCACACTGGAAGAACTACATCTCACCCTGGGCACTCATTCTTCCATCAGTTACATCAGGCAGGCGGTAAATGGACTGCACTTATAGAGCGCTTTTCCACCTTCGCGGTGCTTTGCCCAAAGCGCTTTAAAATTTGGCCTCGCATTCACCCATTCACGAACTCATTCCCACTCCAGCGGGCGACTGCTGCCATGCACGGCACTGCCAGTGCCACTTGATGAGCCCCTCTACCAACTGAGTACCCTTAAATCATCAAACAATAATTAAATAATTAAAGCTTTCATTTAAAAACTGCATTTTGTTTTTTCTTGTGTTGTCTTTGACTAATATTTAAATGTGTTTGATGATCTGAAACGTTTAATTGTTACAAACGTTAAAAACAAGAAATCAGGAACTTGACAAACACTTTTTCACACCAAAATAATTTATTGACAGAATTGATGTATTATTCCATTGATTATCGTCTATTTAAAATGTTCTGTATCTCTATCAGGTGTATGACGGTGACAATCTTCATTTCCCTCTGGTTGGGACATTTTGTGGCAACTTCATCCCGTCTTATTTTGTATCCAGTGGAAACATGCTGACGGTTCATTTTGTCACTGATAGCTCAGTGCAGAGACGAGGCTTCAATGCTACGTTCAGAACGACGCCATGTAAGTTAGTTTCTGTTCTCTACTACTTTCCCTCTGGAACAATGGCGACTTGCCTCTATCGTTTCATCGTCTAAGTACTTTTGCCAGTGTTACTTTTGCAGATCGTTTAAGTTCGATCTAAAGTGCTGATTGAAGATCTAAAAATGTTAATTGAGACAAAATGCTTGTTGCTCAATGTGGCTTTTCTGTCAGTAAAAGTGGTCAAACCCTGGTACCACCACTGGTTCATTAATTAATTCCTAACCATTTCCTGTGACTTGTTTTTGTCCTGATTATTCAAGAAAATGTACTATTTTTAACATTTATTTATATAACACCAAGTTTCAAATGACCTTATTTCTTGACTTTCCTTTAAAAAGCAATTCAGATTCAGAATCCTCTATTAATCCCAGAGGGAAATCCAGGCACATGCGCACTAATAGGCTGCTATGCGTCTTTAGGAAGTTACAGAAAACAAGTTGCAGTTACACGCACATTTAGTACACATATAGTCTCTGCAATTCTTCCAGCCGTGGGCTCACGGTTGAGTCCCTCGATCCGAGCCAACACTCGGTCCCCCAAAGCCCCGAAATGCCCCGAAAGATCCATGGTCAATTTATCAAGAACTTTGAAAGCTGCCGTCTTGGAGACTTTCCGGTACTCCAGGGCAACTCCCAGCCCAATTAGCAGATGCCCAGCTGCCAATAATCTATGTCCTCCACAGATAGGACCGTGAGACAGACAAACCCTCCACTTGTCCCAGGCATGCCTTGTGTAGCCTGCCGCGAAGGTCCCATCTGGGCATGTCTGCTCCCCCCGGTTGCCGTGTTTCCATAAAAATATATGATCAATCACACGTAACCGTCACCCAAACATGTAAACAGTCAATGGAGTCGCAAGAAACGTATTGAGAGAAAAAAGACGTAAATTAACTGGCAACGATTTGAGAAGCTATCAGGAACCCATTATCCTCCAGCGCTGTCATATTCCAGAACTGCAACCTACCTGGAGTGCTGTGAAGTACAAGTTGTTCAGTACTCAGAGACATGGCCAAGGTAAGGAAGGCTGACCACCTCTGAACAAGACACAAAAGTCAAAACACCAAGACTGGGCCAAGAACTATCTGAAGACAGAGTTTTCAAAGGTGTTAAGGACCGATGAGATGAGCGTGAGTCTTAATGGACCAGATGGATGGGCACGCGGCTCAATCAGTAACGGTCACAGAGCTCCACTTGGACCTTTTTGGATTGAAAATGGACTCAAAATCAACTCCCAAACCTACTGCCAGTTTTTAGAAGACACTTTCTTCATGCAGTGGCACAGGAACAAGTCTGCATCTTTCGAGAACACCCTGAGTCCCTGAAGGACAGTGCTCCTTCACACGCATCAAAGGCTGCTGCTTCAAAGAGTTGATATTCAACATATCAAGAAACAGACTCTATGAATGGACGGCTTGTGACTGTTTCGGAAAAGAAAGGTGGCTGTATTGGTCACTGATTATTTTTATTTTGAGATGTCAGAATGGTTTTGAGTTATTTATAATACTCACTGAAAACGATTCTGCACACTAATCGTCACCCAATAATGTGCACATAAAGCCAACATTTCACGTTTACCTGCTTAAATATTTAGGCGTGAGGTTTGTGAACATTTTTAATTGACTGAGAGCATTGAATAATAAAATAAAATTTCACAGTGTAGTTGTGATGACACGCAAACACGAGATAAAGTAACTGTTCTTGGTGGTGATTTGTCTGTTTCATAGGCCATCATGAAATTATATAGCATTCCTTATAGCAAAACCTTTCTGTCAATGAATCACATGGATCGTTTATGAATTTGTTTTGTTTGTTTCTGCCTTCAATCAGTGATTTGTAGCGGGACGTTGAACGCTACAACCTCCATTCAGACCCTGACATCACCCTTCTTCCCGAATGCGTACCCACCGCACACCGCTTGCCGCTGGATCCTGGATTCTCCGGCCCAGGAAACCATTCATGTGTCAGTCCAGAACTTTTCCCTCCTTCTCAGCCAGAGCTGCGCCACAAACTACCTGGAGATGAAGGACTGGCCTACAGTGAGTTCAGACGGAAAACCCACAGTGACACCAAATATAAACCAAGCTCTCTGTCTGTCAAATCTGGCCATGGTCCAGCATGTCTCTGTCGAAAAGAGGAGAGAAAAGCAATACATTGTAAAACATAAACAACATATCAACTCTCACCCCGACTCTCAGAGCGCATTTACCTGAACACCACACATACTTTATGTCACCTGATACTGAGCACAAACGAAACCCCGTCACCATAGTGCTGTTATAATATTTAACAAAACTGGACAAAAGATAGACTGGTGTAATGATTAGTACTGTAAGTGGGCAAATAAATTCCCGGATTTTCCGGACTACATGTTGCTTCGGACTATAAGTCGCGTTAGGCAATTAATGTGTCATAAAGAAGAAAAGAACATAAATAAGTCGCAAAAACAAAGCATATTAACAGTTAACCAGCTATGTGTAGCACACGCAACAACCAAAAACGAAACTATTATTATAATTATGTGCAGCATCAAGATAAAGTAGTAAAAATGTAATAACATACGTACACCGTACTGTTATTAAATATTTAATCCCTTTTATTAAATCGCTGGAAAAACACATTTAGCAACAGAGATCGCTGTTTTCTTCACGTCATCCAACCTGCCTCTATAAACGGCTCGAAGCATGTCGTCAATGGCTGATTGAATGTTCTTTTCCATTCGCATCAACTCTTCTAGGCGCTCTATTGTTAGCCCAGATAACTCCTCGGGCTCTTCTTCATTTTCGGAATTGTTTTCTTCTTGTGTTGGTAATTCCTTACTCATCTCCAACATGCCGTCGCCCTTGTAATCATTGACCGCTTCAGGCCACAGATTCTTCCAGCAAGCGTTGATCGTCTCAGGCCTCATCTCAAGAATTTATCTATTTATCTATAAAAGATCCACAAAACACCGGAACTGATTGACACTGAACTAAAACTAGGCAGCATATGATGTAGCGTCAGATAGGATTCATTTAAATGTATTTACTTATGACATGTGTTACAGATTTTTTCGTGACAAAATCTTGTTGTTAGTTTTATAGATGGTCAATATATATATACGAGCCGATATGGTCATCGGCGCATGAGCCCTTTACATTAAAAAGAACTGGCCTCTGCAGCGATATATATTTTTATGGGGAAAACATCAATATTCTGGAATAAATAAATAAATTGTGACTTTCTTCTTCAAAAGAAAACATGCAAAGCGCCTACAAGAACTAGAAAGACAATCAGAGATTGCAGACCCTCGGATCTTGTGAGACAGTAAACAGGGCTTCCGGATCAGAGGGGCCAAACCTGCTCTAGCTTGCTGCTCCGGAACGTACTACAAGACTCCTTCTGGACTCTTTTTCCCATCATGCCATTCGTGTCCCTCCCTCTTAAAGTGGCAGTTTACAGCACAGGCACAATTCCAGATGTAAAAATAATTCTAGAATCTGGATCCAGATCCGGATCAATGCCATTCTCGGGGAGGGCCGAGCCACGGACAGAACCTTGCTTGTGTAAAAATTTCAAGTTGATTGGGTTACTAGTTTTTGAGTTATGCGCTCGGACAGACAAACAAACAGACAAACAAACAGACATACAAACAAACAAACGCACCCAATTGCAATACCCTCGCCTCCTCTTCGGCGAGGGTAACTATATAAAGATATAGATTACACTAATATTGTGTTGCCATATTGACTAATGCTTTTCTTGTGCTTCTAGGGAGACTATGGACAGTCACATAGGTTCTGTGCAGAGGATGGTCATCCTCTAGACTTCTACAGCTACGACAGAACAATTCTGGTTGACTTCAAATCTGATGCCTTCATGACAGGAAATGGCCTGAGTTTCACATTTCAGATTGCCAGTAGGTACCAGCAGTAAAACTCTCACAAGTTAAGAAACAGATCCACGAACAAGTCTCGAACAAGTAGAGGCGTTAAAAATGTGTCATTGTATATCTACAGTCCTTCAAATGTGTGTACATATGATCAACTTTGGTTAAAAAAATAATGTACATTTAACACTATTGAGGCTATTCATAGGAACACATTTTATGTTATTAAAATATAATTAATGGTCAATAAATTATCTTTAATTAATCATGGATTATTAAGCAATTACTCACACAAAACTAGTGGATGGCATTTCAGGTGGTGAAACAAATATTTAGCAGATAACCGTACTTTGTTCCACGTCTTCCTGGCGAAACCCGAACCGCTTCCAGATGATGGAGCCAGTGCTTTTTTTGGAACCAAGTCCTCCGTCTCCATCTTCAATGAACTTAGTAACACGTAAACTCGTCTGGGGTCTTAACTTTTATTTGCTCTCTATCTAACACATGAGCGCAGGAAAGATTTCAGGATGGGCGAGGGAGCGACATTCCAAAGGGAATTACATTCCGATGCTTTAAAACATTTATGTTAACAATTTGTACTCGATACTCGCGATATCGAGTATATTCGATCTATTGCCCAGCTCTAGTGTCACTACTTCGTGGATTTTCACCTATCGCGGGGGGTCCTGGTACGTAACACCAACGATAAATGAGGGACGACTGTAGTCCTAAGAAAAATACTGAACACAAGGTGAGGAAACATGTCTGTCGATGAGTGTTCTGACTGTAGTGGTGGTTTCCAGGCTGCAGCAGAACATATGAACAAGAATATGGCTACCTGAAGAGTCCAGGCTGGCCTGACATCTACCCCAACAACATGGACTGTACCATCATCCTGAGGGCACCACAGGACACCTACATTTCTTTCTTCTTTAACAGCTTTGATGTGGAGAGTCACACCGACTGTCAGTTTGACTACCTGGAGGTGAAATATAACCAACTCGTCATCATTAAACCCATTCATGTTGTCAATACTGATGCGTTCTCTTTGTAGTCCAAATGTGCTTTGTTCACCAGTTTGTGTAACACCGTTCTCCAGGTCCGTAATGGCAGCACGGCAGACTCCCCGCTGATTGCTCTGCTCTGTGGTAGCAATCTGCCCAGTCCCATCTTCCCAAATTCCAATCTGCTCTATTTGCGCTTTAAGAGTGATTTCTCCTACACACGGGATGGCTTTGAAGCCACATGGACATCCTCCCCTCAAGGTAAGGACTGTTCATTCGAATCCTTGAAATCAGAAGCCACAGCAACAGGCAGAATTGATAAATACCATTTGCTGGGATGTGAGCTATCCTGCGGTGCCTTCAGCTCAGGTACTTGTTTCCTAGGTTGTGGTGGCACGCTCTTTGGAGACCACGGCTCCTTCTCAAGCCCCAACTACCCAGGCAGTTATCCCAATGGTAGCCACTGTGAGTGGAACATCATGGCGCCTAGAGGTCGTGTGGTGACCGTCACCTTTGCCCAGATCAGTATCGATGACCCTGGGGATTGTCAGGGAAACTTTTTGAAGTTGTATGATGGCTCGGATTCCTCCTCGCTACCCGTTGGGCCTTACTGTGGAACGGTAAGTAACCTAAAATATATAACTATTGTAACACACTATGGGAGCCTGTTCTAAGACTGGGACCAGCAGAAATATGATTCTGTGTAATGGTGCAAGTTATGCTAACATTTGATCTGAAGGACATGAAGGAAGCACCACTGAAATCTGTTCCCGTTGACTTGTTAGGGGGGTTCGGGTGTGTATGGACTATGGAGACATTCGTCAAAAATAATCAAAGTTCAATGAAAAATCCCTGTGAAAGGAGTTCCATTTAATTACCGGTTGGGTGTTGTTTAATCCCATTCAAGAGTTGCTGAGCTAAACGAACAGGAAAGA
This sequence comes from Brachionichthys hirsutus, assembly GCF_040956055.1. NCBI lineage: Eukaryota > Metazoa > Chordata > Actinopteri > Lophiiformes > Brachionichthyidae > Brachionichthys > Brachionichthys hirsutus. The sequence continues at coordinate 2,880,336 of NC_090910.1, forward strand.
AACTGGACTCCGTAGCTTTACTGGATATAATAAATGGGAGTCACCAGCATCTCTTCTGTCCTTGTGCAATCGCAAGAAAACACTGTTGTTCCACTTGCCCTGTGGAAGCAGCCTGATACTGTCAGAACTTATAGAACTCAGAACTTATTTTAAAGAAGAGTAGAGTGAGTACATGTGGTAGTGATAAAAATAAAAAATCTATTTACCTACACAACTTTGTGTGATGTCCTTCAGAAGTTCTTGATTGACAATTACAGGGTAAAATTATTGTTGCATGTGTCATATTCAGATTATTTGTTTTCTGTGCATCAGCTGACAGACCTCAGCGTGCTGCACCAAAATACTCTGAGTACATGCTTTATCTGTTTAGAGATGAAAATAGCCCTTTCACGTGCAACCCATTGTTACACAAGGGCAAATAAACATCACGACTTTGAACAGCCCCACAGTGGATTTGCATTGGTCTTATTAATATGCAGTTATTCAGTATTTCTGAACTAGTATGTTGTATTTCTGAAGTAGTATGTTGTATTTCTGAACTAGTATGTTGTATATCTGAACTAGTATGTTGTATATCTGAACTAGTATGTTGTATTTCTGAACTAGTATGTTGTATTTCTGAACTAGTATGTTGTATTTCTGAACTAGTGCACATATGAAATTAATCCTGAACCTTATTTATTTGTTTGTCGTTAAGGAGACGACGATCGCTCCATTCAGAGCCTCCTCAAATCAAGTCTTCATCGTTTTCCACTCCCAGTTTGCAACCCTACCTTCAGGGTTCAGACTCACCTGGAGCAGTTGAAACAAATGCGCGCGCACACACACACACACACACACTGTACATTTATGAATCAATCAATCAGTCTGTTAGTGTTTACATGTATTCAGAATAAATGACATCTTAAACATGATGGTGTCTTTTGTCATCCGGAGTTGTGGTTTTGCTTTATTCATTTTACAATATTTTGCATTGTTTTTTCGTTAACAAGAATAGTTAATATAGTCAAGGTACTTTTAAGGACTCTTCACACAGTATGCAACAAAACACACACCAGCTCCTTCAACCACAATCAGTGGGGGAGTTAGAGGTGGGCTTTTGCCCACCCAGTGAGATTTATGAATATATATATATATGTATGTATATAATTCACTTTAAAAGTTTAATTGTGCTTTTTATTGTATTTTATTTTAATAGATCCCTCAATAAATAAGAGTTTCACATGATAGTTTCACTTGAGTTCAATCAGATGGCGGGTTATGATGTTAGCGGAGTAAGAGAGGAATACAGCTGCAGCGGCTGCTGCGGTTGGTCCCCAGACTCGGGGAACGAGGGAAACACGTCCGTATCCATCCCAGGAGGAAATCACGCTCGCTCTTATGCTAATGATTCAGCCCCGACCCAGAGGCCAGCAGTGGCAGCGTCTAATGACTGCACACCTTTTTGATTTGTCATCGATGGAGGAACCAGCAAGTCAACCCAAGCTGGCAAGATTCCCAGCGACTGTCACAGGTGGAAAATCGTGCAGCAGCTCTCTGTTTTCCGTGCACAGAAGTGTGAATCTTTGTGTTATATTAAAGAAAAATATGTCTCTTTGAATAGCAGCAAAACAAAGCACCAAATAGCCAAGACACAAACGTGATTTTGCTCGTTCTCTTCCTCTTTTCCCATTCGAGTCTTAACAGACAATTGTGGAGTGCAAATGCAGCAGTTTTTCTGGAATGTAGAAAAACAGACGGTTGACCTGCTCCGATGCGTACACGCAATGTACCACCATTTAAAAAAAAGAAAGAAATCTTGATATATCCGCTATCCGGATACAATCCGAATGAAATTTGGTGGTAAGATAGAGGCACCCACCCTACACGATTAAATCAAATTCCATCAACTTTGGTCAATAATCAACATGGATATTGAAGGGTTTGAAGCTATGTTTACTGCAATGTTAACAGTGTTAAGTTTTTGCTTAAAAGAGACATATTCTACCATTTATCCACAAGTTAAGTGGCCATTTTCGCTGGAACATTACCACCAAAAATAAACTTTATGCAGGGAAAATGCCGTAGGGTGTGGACGGGCAGAACACAGACACAGGGATTTGCCCCTCCTGACATCAGAAGGGGCGCAATTTCTCCAAAGGTGTTTCAGGAGGTGATTCCAGACCTACCCAAACTACAAAGGATTGACTTGATGGTTTCTTTGTTTTTGGGTTGATAAGGACCCAAAATCACCAGAATGGTGTAGAAACATGGGGAAAGTGAGTTTTTCATAATATGTCCCCTTTAACTCTCATCGGTTCTTTTATCCCTTTCAGAGGTGTGTAATCAATGATGCAATCATTTGAAAGATTTAAACATTTCATAAAATAATTCAGATAGAATTTGGTGAGTATGGAAGTCCAAAAGATTCATAATTAAATAAATAAAAACATAATTTTGATAAATAACAGACAAATATATAACATGGCCATTAGATTGTAAAATAAGGAAATATTGTTATGAAACATCTTTTCACTCTTCTTTAATATCTAATTATTATTTTATTATAATTAAATATTTCATAACGATTATTTTAACATGCCCACTACCGCTGCTCGATCCTTTAATGGCCGTTCTCTCAGCGGCTAACTTCAACATGCAGCAGCTCTGTCTCGGGTCTTTTTTACTGCCAACTGGATAAGGGCCTTTCCAGACACACGCACATTTCAGAAGAAAACGTTAAGCTTGTCTGGCTCCACATTATTTGTGTATGACGACTTTCTCTGTTATGAACAAGAACTCCCACCTATGTGACATTTTCGGCATGTCTACGAATGCTCTCCATCCAGACCTACCACACACACAGACCAAGCGCTCAGTGTCACACTTCACATTACTGTCGGTGACCTGCATGTTACCAGAGCAACATGTCTGTTATCACTCTGAGCTGTATTTTACAGAGTTTCTCTATGTTTCCGCTGGAATCTCAGATTATTTATTTAAGTGCATCTGTAGCCTGTGTGGTCTGTCAATTTCTTCAAAATCTCTGTCTGTGCTTTTACTTTTTATTGTGTCTGTCGTTTTCATGGAATTACTTCCAGAGACTTTTATTTTGGTAGCGGCAGTGTGACGCTACTTTCTGTTCCTTCGTGGCGTATTCCTCAGTTGCAATTATTAGGCCCGAGTGCCTATCTAGTTCATTTTCCAACTGCGTTGTCCGTTATCGGGTCGCGGGCCAAGCTGGAGCCAATCCCAGCAGTCAATGGGCGAGAGGCGGGGTACACCCTGGACAAGTCGCCAGTTCATCGCAGGGCAACACAGAGACAGACAATCAGCCACACACACACACACACCTACGGGCAATTTAGTGTCACCAATCAGCCTAGGCTGCATGTCTTTGGTGGTGGGAGGAAGCCGGAGAACCCGGAGAGAACCCACGCAGACACGGGGAGAACATGCAAACTCCTCACAGAAAGGCCTTTGTGTGAGGCAACAGCGCTAACCACTGCACCACCGGGCCGTCTACCAGTTGCAATTAGTGATGGTAAACTCGATTCTTTTACAGAATCGAGTTTAAATGAGGAATGTTGTTGTCCCTCAAATGTCATTGAGGGAAAAGAGTAAAAGATCAGGAGTTCTCAAAAGGAAAACATTTGTCTAACTGCATAACGCAGAGTACGGTACTCGTTACCCTTTCTAGCAGGTGGAACGTGCCAGAGTACTCGTTACCCTTTCTAGCAGGTGGAACGTGCCAGAGTACTCGTCTGCCCCCCCGCTATACATCTTTGAACATTCTAAATATTGTCATCAGGGACTGTTGGCCCTGGAAGATAATCAGATTCTCCATTCTGGCCTTCTTTACAAATGGTTTGGACACCCCTGATTTAGTGCCTCTTTATAAGCTCCAGCTGCAGTGGAATGATGCAAACCCTGAACGCCCACAGGAGGTCGCTGTTGTGTGCACATCTTACGCCATTAGGCTAATCCAGGCTGACACAGCTCGGGTTAGTATTATTAACTTGAATATCTTTTATTATTACCACAGTGACAAGGAAGCATTAATAGTAAATACTCAATCACATCATAAAATTATCCATAACAATCTGTATTATAAAACATCATCATATACAAACATGTTAAATCCAATTAATCTTGATAAATTAAGGATGAGATAGAAAAATAAAATATTCTTGGTTATGAATGTTGCTTTCAACAGTCTCCAGAAACACAATTCAAGTAAAAACAAAAATACAGCAATGAAATGAAATGAATATTATCAGCTGGTAGTGTTTATCTACGGTCAGTAAAGGTGGCACTCACCGAACGAGGCGCCAGGGATCGTGTGTACAGTGTCGAAACAGTGATTTCCTTAAGTCTGTTTTTGTGCAGCAGTAAAGAGCAAATCAATTCTGTCAAAACTATTCAGGTGCTGTTTCACAGAAACTAAATGACGTCAGCGTCTGACGGTGGAATGTTTAACTGCATGACCCCCCCCCCTCCCCCTGCTCTCTGTACAGGGCTCAGGTCAGTTCAGTCGTACCGCATGTTCTTGCAGCAATGCCTGTCTCGAACAGAGACACGTCCTACACGTCACGGAGGGGTAATGCCTCTTTTCCACCTTTCAGAGCTTTCTTCCTACGCTTGCAGCAGATCACGGCGACGGCGATGATCAGCCCGCTCAGCAGGAGGATGAGGAAGATGGCAGGAGCAATCACACTCACGGAATACACTGCAGAGGGCAAAAGGAGACCCCAGCCATTAGGACATTCACTACACTTTGTCATTTTATATTTATCTAAATGTACAACATTTAGTACGACAATTTGGGTTCCACGGTCACACATTCCTGGGTTCCATGGTAACGGCCGCAGAAATATTGTAAGGTGCATTTGAACATTGTGGCTGATCATAACAGGGAGCCTACATTGCAGAGTAATAACTCTACGAGTAGAACCGAGCTCGTAACCCAAGACACTCGTATGTCAAATACATTTTTCCCATATAAAATAACTGAAAACAATTTAATCCGTTTAAAAACACCCAAATCAACGTTAATAACAATGGAAGAACGTTTTTAATAGCGAAAAAGACACACACAATATGATATAAAAAGTTATATACAGTATTACTGTAATATAAAATGTGGTTTTATTATCAATTTTACCTTCAAGACAGACAATAGCGTGCGGAGGAAGAGCGAGGGAGAGGGGGGAGGGAGAGAGGGAGAGTTAGACCGTAGTTGTACCTTTACACGTACTCTTACATAAACTTAGACACAATATTTCTGCCTTTGGAAGGCTTTGTGCTCTTGATATCATCCTTACATACACACACACACATATATATATATAAATGTGTGTATTTAAATACTCCTGCTTGTAGTCAAATACAACACGTGAGCTCACCGTCAAAGATAGATTTGCTGTCGTCTTTGGAGCACTGCGTGTGGCTCAGCTCTCCGAGCTGCTTGCCAGCGCTGCGGCTGGGAAGATAGGCCTGAACGTTGAAGCAGTAACTCTCTCCTCGATCGAGATCCGTCAATTCGATCACGTTGCTCTTGGAGTTGTACACTTTCTGCAAGCAATATTGGTGGAACGCCTGAGCTAGTGTTGTTTTGTTCTTGTGGGCTGATATTGTGTATTATTCTGTAACTCACCTTGCCCGTGCTCTTATTCCTCCGATAGGTGACTCTGTACTGCAGCTGGTCAGAGAAGATGTCCCTGATGTTCAGCTGATGCCCATCTTCAAACAGCGCGGTGAGGGGGTCTTCCACATACAGGATGGTCTTCTTTTTGTCTTCACTCACTTTCAATTTGAAGTCAGGTTTGCCTATATCAGCTACGAAGGAGGGACGAGGGTGAGAAGATGGTGCTTAGCAGGAAACAAGACAATCTTTATGCATTGTGTCTCTGAAAATAGGCTTTATTCACACCTGGCTTTTGGAAACTTTTGTTTCAAACCCTCCAAACTAACCTTGAGACTATCCTCTCAAGACTTTTGCAAATCTGGTCCGTCATTTCTGTCTCAAACAGATGCTGCAGGACAGCGTCCCTCATTTCTGTCTCAAACAGCGCCGTCAGAAACGCTCTAAACCCGGACCCAAAAGTCCGTTCATAGCGAGCACGCGCACATGCGCAATAAACACAATCAAATATTTTTGCCAATTTTCGCTGGAACATTACCCCAAAAAATAAACTTTATCCACTCTGCTCTTCTTCTTCACACACACACGGCGCGATGACTGCAATAATCTCAGGACGGAATAAAAACGCTTTGAATCATCCATCCATCCAGGGAGGCGTCTTGTGCACATTTGCCCCTCCTGACGTCAGAAGGGGAGCGATTTCTTCCAGACGTGTTTCAGGAGGTGATTACAGACCTACACAAACTACGAAGGATTGACTGGATGGTTTATTTTGCTGTTTTGGGTTGATAAGGACCCAAAATCACCAGAATAGTGTAGAAACATGGGAAAAGTGAGTTTTTCATAAACTGTCCCCTTTAATATTCTCATCGTGTCAACATAAATTCCCTCGCGTGGCAGCCAAGTCTTAGGTTGCCGACCCATGATCTAAAAGCTCTGCAGCTGACTTGAGTTATTAGCAATAGAGATGAAATCCAAGCCTTAAATCAGACAATTTGGATGTAAGAGATAACTAAAATCAAAAAGAAGAACATATATCCTTCCTCACTAGTTTGAAGTGTGTGCCAATTAACTCACTCAGTACCGAAACAAGAATACTCGTCCAAATAAATCCAAACCTTACCATCCAAATCGTTTTTCCGTGGGGTTGGGGGGGGGGCCAAGAGGAAGGTTTTGCACATCTCCTCAGTGACTATTAGACCCCTCCTATGCTGTAATGACGACCTTCACCCCTGTTGGGGGCAGCATTGCCGTTTTTGGGTGGATGATCGCTGTGTATTACAATGTCATGAAAAATACGAAACAGGAGGGACGCAGGGAGAAGGAGTGAAAATGGCGGCGCAGGAGTGATCTGTCACACTCACGGGTCAGCTGACGGTTTGGGTTTGGATTCAGGTGGATATACCGAGCCTGACCCGGATTCGTCAGACGAGTAGTTTTTATTATTTGGTATTATTAAAAGCACTTTCTCAGTCTTGTTTTTATAATTTCCTAGAAGTAAACAACTGTTTAGATGTTTGACGTGTCACTAAAACAATAAATATCCGCCAGAAAAGTTTTCTCCGTTTTCTGTGGAAAACCACTGATTTTGGTGAATTCTTCCTCTCTTCAACGGCCAAGAATTCTATAACGGAAAATGGTAGGAACATCCTTTTTTTTTCTGATGAAAGAAGAGACTTTAATATTTCGTGTGGTAGGTTCGGTGTCTGCATCGTCATAGTACATAATATTCTGTGGGTCTTAAAATAAAGGGAAAATGAGCGAAACCCGACGGTACTGAGTGAGTTAAATAAATTAACATTTATATCTTCTGACCATGCTGCAAAAAAATCATCATAACTTAAAAATTAGAATTCTGAACCACTAATATGACTAAATTGCATTAGCACCTACTGTCTTTGTAAGGGCAGAATCGTGGCGAGCTGGTGTGGGGGAACTCGATGAGGTCAGAGGAAGCTCCAAGCGGCGGTTCAGACAGGACATCAGCCGTGTAGCAGCTTTTAAAGGGTGTCAGAGAGCTGGAGAGATCGCACCATGTCACCGAGGAGCGGATACAGTGAGAGTTCCTCTGTTTGTCACCAGAAAGCCTGTTTATTACACGTTCATGAAAGAGAGGAGCAGAAAAAGGGACATCTGCGTAAGTCTTAAAAGCAATGTTTGAGCACAGAACTATGACTTTCACAATGCACAACATCATAGAAGCATGGGCAGAGGTGAGAGGGGGATGAGAGCGGGAGGTTTCAAACCCTCCAAACCCTGAAACTAAACGGATAACTCAGAGTAATTTACTGTAAATGGTGCAACGAAAAATGAGCATTTAACAGAAGCTGACTCCACAGGAACAAATGGTTCTTTGTGGTTCTTTCTCTGGCCACATCTCCTCTTGGAGGAAATTATCAGAGCAAAATAAATATACAAATAAAATAAAACACTGTTGTGCCCAACATATGTAACTTGTGTGTGTGCGTGCGGGGGGGGGGGGGGGGGGGGGGGCCACTCCCAACACCGTGGCTTCAGCAAAAACAAATCAAATTTATCCAAAAAGTCCCCCTTAAGTGTAAATGGGACCAATAATAATAAGATACACCTTGAAAAAACAATGTAAAAAATCTAAATGCTGTTTTGTTGTTTGAGCATTTGCTAATCCTGTCATCGGTTTGGTTGAATAGACTTTCCTTTTTCTCTTTGAAGCTGCGTGTTTTTCAGTTAACTATATCTGACCTAGAAGCAACGGACTCTTCAATAGACTCGTATCGAGCTTTGACCTTTCTTTCTGGTTTATTTAAAGAGTTATCAACAGACATTCCTCAATGAGTTTCAATGTATTTTCTAGGAAGGGCTAACGGGTGTGGTTTGGACCAAGGTACTCACTCAGAGTACTCCACCGTGTAGGAGTAATCGGCTGATGGTTTAGGCTCCCAACGGAGAATGGTTTTGAAGTTTGTTGATTTCCAGGTCACATTCTTAGCTTGAGGATAGGAGCCTACCAATCAGAGCCATGGGAAATCATTTTCACATTAGACATCAGACAAAATATTTTTTTTCAAAGCAGAATATGACAGAAGGAAAATCCTATTCGATCCATGCACCACTCTGTGTCGACTGTGCAACTTGGAATTACACTTATTTGCATAACAAAGTGTTCATGCACCCAGACAAGGGACCACTGGATGCGGACCTCGAGATAAATAATCCGTTTTACAGCCTGTTGCAGTAATGGAGCTTCAAAATTTGATCCTCAATGTTGACCAATGTTTATGGAATTTGACAAAGACACTGTGTATTTGTCAATTTTTGTTTGTCCTTGTTGTGTGTTCACTGCGGTGTGCACAGCCCTCTATGGCGGTAAGCAGGTAATAAAACTAATAAAATATGAATAGGCTAGTCTGCCAAGAGGGCAGGTGCCGGTCACTATAAGAATAAAAATTGCATAGAACTCTAGCAGTGACTGACGTTATGTACGTCACTGTGGAGACAAGGTAATAGAAAAGAAATATATATATATATATATATATTATAATAAAAAAAGAAAAAGGAATTTGACAAAGTCCTGCACAGAATTTCATCTGGATCGGATCCAGAATGACATTAGAACAAAATATTACATTTTAACACATTAAAACCCCATTTACGGATTCAAAGATCAGCTAAAAATTACACATCAACTCTGATTCACTTTGACTTTTCACGGTTGGCGTATAAAGATACCAAGAACAACTTATTATAACATTTTGGTGATGATCCAGGTCACCGTGTAAATCTAATTATGAGGGGGGATGAGCTGCTTGGCGGAGGTCTGCTCTCTCTGAGTGCTTTTATAGTTAAAGGAAACAATGCAACTCAGCAATAGAACAGAAAAACAGATCACAGCGTCCCTGGACTGTTTCATATATAAATATATATATACTGTACAGCAGATCAATCTTTATCAGTACTGTCAAAATGAAAGATTCTGTAACGCAGTTACGACCGGAGCAGCCGTTACACACTCTGTACAAGCTCAACTCCAGAATTAGGTTTCCTTCTGTTCATAATAATAATACTAATTATTATTACTAACTAATAATAACGCATTGATCTTTTCTAGACACTCAGATCAATCCATCGTGCATTATTCTCCATACTTGGTAAGATGACAGGATCCAGGCTGCCAATTTGCGCCGAGGCCCAACTGACCACACCGACATTCACTCACTACACTACACTAGGTAATGAGGGTGAAGATGTACCGGGAATCGAACAGACAACCTCTCGATCATAGGACGACCCTGTGAAAACTGGGTGTGTGTGACAGTGACAGATCAGCATCCTGTCAGAGCAGGACGCTTCAGCCTCCTCTACCTGTAAAGGTGTTCGTTTACGTTGGGCGTTATAAACTTCATTTAACCGGTTTAAAAAGCTTGATGTATGGAAAAGTTCTCCTTCCCCAAAAAAAATGATTTTACAATCATCCTATAATAGGACTGGAAACATGCAGACAAAAAGCTGTCTGAAACCGATATCCGCCGGTCAGACTATAAGAGGAGATCGCCGGTAAGTTGCGGGCTCGGTGACGTCACCCGACGGTGACTCCTTTTAAACGCGGATACGACTCGCCGAGGTTTTGCGACTTTATGCTGGACTCACCTGAGACGTGACGTGAACACAGATCAAACAGGAGAAGAAGAAACGCTGCCTGGCTCGTGGGCAACATGCCGGCTCGATTCCCTCTCTGGTCGCTGCTCGGAGCACGACGGAGTACTCGCAGTACTAGTACTGCCTCACGGGACACTCGGACTCACTGTGGTCTAAGGTTGTACTCTGACTTCAAAACCAAGACTCAATGCGACGTCATGGCAGGATGCATGACCAAATAAGGCGCGTCCTGTTGGCGTCGTCACCGAGCTGCGGACCAGACTGTGACTGTGCGGCTGAGGTCAGTGCGTGGAGACACCGCGGTGTTCTCCACGGTTGCGAATGTCTCCATCACGTTTGAGATGACTTCCGAGGGTCACCCCGGGGGGGGGATTATCTTAAACTAAATGACAGGCTGTAATACGTTCTATCCATTCCGTTCTACAATAATCATAACTGAATGAATGATGTGGCTCCGAACATTTGCCAGAGCTGAGCCCAAATAATAAGACACTGAAACGCGGCTTTGATTGGATGAATCATTTTTGATTCATGCAAATAGATAGAAATCAAACGCTGTCCTGCAAGTGTTATTAAACAATCTAAAAATATCGAAAGCATTTAACTTCTGCATATTTTGCTGCTGGCCCGTCTCCAGCCAGCAGCACGGTTGGTAAGTCCAGCTATCCTCTTTTTGTCTGGGCTGGGACTTGAACCGGTGACCCGCTGGACGTAGCCATTGGGGTTGCAGTAGAGTTTAGAGTTTATAATGATGATGTTGCCATATTTTCTATCCTGTGACAGGAATGCAGAGCAAAACTCTGTCCTGTCTCAGCGTCACTTTGCTGTTGATCGTGCAGCTCGGAGCACGAGTCAGCAATCCAATCCCCAATCTCCAAACAGCTCAAGTTCCTGAGCTGAATGTCTATTAATAGCCTCAGTTGTTTAGAGTTATGCTAAATCCCCAGATATCCAGACCTGATACTCTGCTACAAAGTCTGTAAACCACAAAGTTACAGCAGTGGAAAACGTTATTTATTCTGTCATTGTTAAAAAAGTAAAGAATGTTTTTGCTGTTTTAGGTCAGTTTTAGGTCAGTGTGTAGTCACTGCTGCATCATCCTGCTTTAAAAAGCCAAACTAAAGGGAAAGGAACTGATACCAGGTGGCTGCGAGGAAGGTAAGAAATCAGGCTGCACAGAGTAATAGTGAAACGTGCCTCATAAAGTTGCCTTGAATCATTTCCACAAGGTAAACTGCATATGGTCAGTAGCTTTTAGGACAAGAATCTTGTTTGCTAAATGTGTTGTTCTTTTGAATACTTTGAAGCTGGCTGGGAAAATGTTACTGGCCCTGTGCCAGGCCTTGTCCTCCTACCCCAGTAACCCCTTTTCAATGCTCCACCCCACCGAGAAGACTATCTCAGCCAGACCAGGGCTGTGAATGCTCAGCAACACATTTACGGGAAGGACTGAATGCAAAGGAGGCCAAACCGCCACTTACTTCCAATTAGAAAATAATGATTGTAAATTAGGAGACCTGGTGGTGGAACCAGGAAGTGCAGAAGTGTATACAGGAAAAGAGGTCAGCTCAGAAGAAGTGCGGGGAGTCTGCCGTGCTGCCATTACGGACCTGGAGAACGGTGTTACACAAACTGGTGAACAAAGCACATTTGGACTACAAAGAGAACGCATCAGTATTGACAACATGAATGGGTTTAATGATGACGAGTTGGTTATATTTCACCTCCAGGTAGTCAAACTGACAGTCGGTGTGACTCTCCACATCAAAGCTGTTAAAGAAGAAAGAAATGTAGGTGTCCTGTGGTGCCCTCAGGATGATGGTACAGTCCATGTTGTTGGGGTAGATGTCAGGCCAGCCTGGACTCTTCAGGTAGCCATATTCTTGTTCATATGTTCTGCTGCAGCCTGGAAACCACCACTACAGTCAGAACACTCATCGACAGACATGTTTCCTCACCTTGTGTTCAGTATTTTTCTTAGGACTACAGTCGTCCCTCATTTATCGTTGGTGTTACGTACCAGGACCCCCCGCGATAGGTGAAAATCCACGAAGTAGTGACACTAGAGCTGGGCAATAGATCGAATATACTCGATATCGCGAGTATCGAGTACAAATTGTTAACATAAATGTTTTAAAGCATCGGAATGTAATTCCCTTTGGAATGTCGCTCCCTCGCCCATCCTGAAATCTTTCCTGCGCTCATGTGTTAGATAGAGAGCAAATAAAAGTTAAGACCCCAGACGAGTTTACGTGTTACTAAGTTCATTGAAGATGGAGACGGAGGACTTGGTTCCAAAAAAAGCACTGGCTCCATCATCTGGAAGCGGTTCGGGTTTCGCCAGGAAGACGTGGAACAAAGTACGGTTATCTGCTAAATATTTGTTTCACCACCTGAAATGCCATCCACTAGTTTTGTGTGAGTAATTGCTTAATAATCCATGATTAATTAAAGATAATTTATTGACCATTAATTATATTTTAATAACATAAAATGTGTTCCTATGAATAGCCTCAATAGTGTTAAATGTACATTATTTTTTTAACCAAAGTTGATCATATGTACACACATTTGAAGGACTGTAGATATACAATGACACATTTTTAACGCCTCTACTTGTTCGAGACTTGTTCGTGGATCTGTTTCTTAACTTGTGAGAGTTTTACTGCTGGTACCTACTGGCAATCTGAAATGTGAAACTCAGGCCATTTCCTGTCATGAAGGCATCAGATTTGAAGTCAACCAGAATTGTTCTGTCGTAGCTGTAGAAGTCTAGAGGATGACCATCCTCTGCACAGAACCTATGTGACTGTCCATAGTCTCCCTAGAAGCACAAGAAAAGCATTAGTCAATATGGCAACACAATATTAGTGTAATCTATATCTTTATATAGTTACCCTCGCCGAAGAGGAGGCGAGGGTATTGCAATTGGGTGCGTTTGTTTGTTTGTATGTCTGTTTGTTTGTCTGTTTGTTTGTCTGTCCGAGCGCATAACTCAAAAACTAGTAACCCAATCAACTTGAAATTCTTACACAAGCAAGGTTCTGTCCGTGGCTCGGTCCTCCCCGAGAATGGCGTTGATCCGGATATGGATTCAGATTCTAGAATTATTTTTACATCTGGAATTGTGCCTGTGCTGTAAACTGTCACTTTAAGAGGGAGGGAAACGAATGGCATGATGGGAAAAAGAGTCCAGAAAGTGTCTTGTAGTACGTTCCGGAGCAGCAAGCTAGAGCAGGTTTGGCCCCTCTGATCCGGAAGCCCTGTTTACTGTCTCACAAGATCCAATAGTCTTTTGGAGGCGAGGGTCTGCAATCTCTGATTGTCGTTTTCTAGTTTTTATTGCGTACTCTACGATTTGTTGTTGTGTTTTGCCCTTCAGGGCCACCTCAGTAGTAGAACCGTAAATGTTTCGGTTTATAACTGTGACTTACCCCACCATCCCATCATTCACTTTACTACAGTACTACATTTGGTGAGTGAATTCAGGCATCTCTCTGTGTAGTAAAGGCCAGACCGTCACCAGATTACACCTTTGGTTCAGTTTTGAAGGTGAAGTCTTTGATCAACTGAAAAAAAAAAACCACTACATTTTGGCCCGTGGGACTCCGGAGGCGGCAGACAAGTACCAGCAGGCCAAGCGGAGCGCAGCTACCGCCGTTGCTCAGGCAAAAGTCTGGGCATGGGAGGAGTTTGGCGAGGCCATGGAAAACGATCTCTGGGTGGTTTCGAAGATGTTCTGGACGACCATCCGGCGTCTCAGGAGGGGGAAGCAGTGCACGGTCAACGCTGTGTACGGTGGGGACGGTGCGCTGCTGACCTCGACTCGAGACGTCGTAGATCGGTGGAGGAACTACTCCGAAGACCTCCTCAATCCCACCGACATGCCTTCCGGTGAGGAAGCAGGGCCTGGGGACTCGGGAGTGTGCTCTTGTGTCTTTGGGTCTAAGGTTCCCGAGGTAGTCAAAAAGCTCCTCGGTGGCAAGGCCCCGGGGGTGGAAGAGATCCTCCCAGAGTTCCTTAAGGCTCTGGATGTTATAGGGCTGTCATGGTTGACACGACTCTGCTACATCGGGGGGGGGCAGTGCCTTTGGATTGGTAGACCCGGGTAGTGGTCCGTCTTTTAAAGAAGGGGGACCGGAGGGTGTGTTCCAACTAAAGGGGGAGTAAGGTTTTTCTAAGCCCTCTTCCGGTTCTTGTTCTCCTTCGTGGTTGCGTAGTCAATGAGGAGAGTGTGGGTCAGATTAAGATGTTTATATAATCATCAGATCAGTTACGGTTAGTTCAGATATCAGCGCTGAGATTCGAGCATGTCTCTGCTGGCCGCTCCATGCTGGAATAAAGACTCTTCCTGCTTCGTCATCATCTCAGTCCATCCCCTGAAGGTGGGCCTTCTCCCCGGCCAATCTTAACCCCTGTTTGTCAGCGTTATGCGACGTCACTAATGAGACGTTCAGTGGAAATCAGTCATAGCGATACCAAAATAAATGTTGTGTCTTCTTAGTGTTATGTCGGCATGTAATCACGTTGTGGAAGTCCATCTGGTTTGGATATTCCTTACAGGGGGGATCACACTCATCAGCCTGCCCAGTAAGTTCTATTCAGGGGTACGGGTCCGCCGGATTGCCCAACCTCAGATTCAGGATGAGCAATGTGGTTTTCGTCCTGGCCGTGGAACTGTGGACCAGCTCTACACATGCCCAGCCCTGCAAAATCAAGGTCGTATCAATAACATAAAAAAAAGTTACCCGGTATACAAATACAACAATACACCACCAGTAATCAACAGTTCTTACTAAATTAGTCCCACTGCTGTAGGACCTCCTAAATCCTTCTGGGTTAAAGCGGTCTTTTTCTCCTATCTTAATGTACATGCTGGTCAAACACTAATCCAGTCTTTCTATTGTTGTAACTGTACATGTTTGTGTGGTATTATTCACATATAATTCCTGCATTAGGTCAACCCAGAGATACTATTAAAGCATGAATATTGCTCATAGTTCATCGAGTACCACTTGAATGAATTCATGCTCTGTCATCCATGAAGTCTCACTTTGTGTACAGAACAGTTCTGGCAGAGGAATGTAACGCCATTGTTCGGCTCTGATCAGGCATCTGAGGACGCTGATAAGCAGCCTGATGGCTGACATGCAAACGCAGCAGGTTTTAGCTCATGCACAGCCCCCAACACAAACCGTCCTCTCCCATTCAACCAGCTGGTGAACGCCGCGCTAACCAGCCACAGTAGCTCATAGCTAATGTTTAACCACGATTGACAACCTGAATCCTTTACTGGACATAAAATCAGATTGGGCTTCCCCATGAAGGAGGAGATGTCTTGCATCCAGCAGATTAACCGATGAAATTAAAAGAAAATAGCATATTCATATATTTACATGTTTTAATAAGGGATAAGAAATGGTTCACATCGCAATGTAAGGTAGTCAGAAAATTTTGTTTGGGTCTGCCTTTACATGTGGTGAAGGAATCGTTCACTGTTTTAATCTAAAGAACAGGCCGGGTTTTCCTTTGGAACATTGCATCCTCAATCTGCAATTCTCTCGTTTCTGTCTTGTATGTGTTTAGTTTTTGCTGACATCATTATATGCTTTCTTTTATTTTCATATGATACAGTTTTGGCCATCTTTTCAAGCTGTGTGAATTACCTGCCTAAATGTTTCCCTTCTGTAAAATATGCCAGACATTTGTTTCTGGAGGGTTGCTCAAATGAACATACCTGTCCTCAAATCACTGTTTGTTTGGTTTTAATTCAGGATTTGTGTCATTATCTGTTAAGACCAATTTATGTCTCACATTCTGCTGTTTCTAAGTATAAAATAAACCTAATATTGTCTCTGATTTATACAGATTGCGTGCATTCTTACTTACGTGTTTGGTATCTCTCCCAAAATACTACTGAAACAGGGCATTGACGGATTTGATCTCATTTCAACATTCGCTCACTCAGGATGCCGGCTCTAGAAAATATACCTTAACTAATGCAGATCAAAACAGGAAGTCTTCGAACAACTCCCATCCCCACAGGCCTTTGTCTTTTAGAGACACACAAAACGGAGACTCCTTTTTTCCTCTCTGTCATACAAACGTGACGGTACGTGATTTGAGCCCAACAGCAACAGCTCCTCAAAACATGATGACATTTGCATTGACACAATGTGGTATTGATCATGGGTTTAGACTTGTAACCAATAAGTACTGATATTTTAACTGGGAGTAAATTCTGTCTGGTAAACATGGTTTAGAAATGAAGTAATGATGAAGGGGAAACAGGTTTGATCTCTGGTTCTATCGGCTAAATTGATCACAATCTTTTTACAGTTATATTTTTCTCATTCATCTCGGTCAAGATAAATCACGAAGAGCAAAAACGTAGACTCAACTGTTGATTCTTTATCTGGGGTGTAACCAGTGACCCGCATGGCGGATAAAGCGAAAAATGGATGGATGAACTACCGTAATCCTAAAGCCATGTGGGATGACTTTCATCAACCAAATCTGATGCTGAAAACGTAAACATCAAAGCTTGTCCCATCAGGTGTCGCCACAGCAAAGCAACCTTCTAGTTCAGGGGTCCCCAAACCTTTTCCTGTGAGGGCCACATAACTTTTCCCTTCTCTGATGGAGGGCCGGGGTCAATTTGTGCAGGGGTGCCTAAACATTTATTGTTTTCCAGACAGCCACACATCACCAAATAACCCTTTCTTCACGTTAAAAAAAAAAAGTCAGGAAATAAATAACTCCATAAAAATACCTAACAGGAATAAAATGAAGAACCCCCTGGGAGAACCACAGACGGGACTAAGACGGGCAAATGTGCAATAGATGATACAGGAGCATGTTACTAAACAGGTGTAGACTGGTGCAGTCCAGCAACCAAATACTAATCCAGGCCAGACACACATGGTCATTCCCACGACACCAGGAAGTTGGAAAACATTAAAGCAAAAGAACAGTGAGGTTATTGACATGGAAGAGTAGAAGTACAGTAGAGGGAGAAGTACCGGTAGGTAGAGGAGCTCAGTGTGTCAAAAGAAGCCCCCTGGCAGTCTAGGATGTAGCAGCATAACTAACTGTAGCTTTTATCAAACATGAAGGCTTTAAGCCGACTCGTAAACACAGAGGGGGTTTGTCCCACAGACTTTTGGTAATCTTGAGAACTAGGTTTGCATTTTAGTGGGATGATAAAGCATGAACATTTCCATCAGATATGAATGTGCTTTGTATGTGGTGCAGGAGAACCTTAAATTCCAGTCTGGATTTCACTGGAAGCCAATGCTGAGAAGCTAAAATGGGGGGGAAATATGTTTCTCTTTCTTGTTACAGTCACTATTTGTGCATTTTGGATCATCTCCAGGGTCTTTGTAGATTTATTAGTGCAGCCTGGAATTGACAAATGCAGGAATCTACTTTCCTGCATCCTTTTGAGAGAGGAAAATCACTGATCTTGATCTCTTGCTTTATGTGGGAGATCAAAGCACAGATCCTTATCAAAATAATTTCCAGAATTCCTACATAGGCTTTACGATAGGTTAAAGAGCTGTCATCCAGAGTGTGTGAAAGGTCAAGAACAAACATTTATGTTTTGTCTGAATTGAGCAGCAAGAAGTTTTAGATCATCCAGATATCAATGTCTTTAAGACAGGCTGGAAGTTCAGGAAGTCTGCTGGTCTGCTTGAATGATTGAATCTTTGCCTGTTAGCTCAGGATACGTGTCATAACAGCTTTTAAAAAATCAATATCTTTAATTTATTATTGATAAAGTGGTTTCTTAGTTAATATTTCTGATGAATGCGTGTGTGATATTGATGCAGGGATGCATTATTGGTATGGTATGTTCCTCTGGGTTTACAGTGACCTCTCCTCCCATTGAGTCATTTTTGTACCGGTACTCATACTGAAAGTAGAAGAGCAATGACCTGTGCAGTAGAAAAATACCTGAAAACCATACCATGAAAAGCAACTCCAGGCAATGGGACTCATTAACACAGAGCCTTTCCTGTGTTGGGGGTCAAAGGTACATCTGCGCTGTTGGTCAATGAGTGCAGGAAAAATACTTTGC
The DNA here is from genome assembly GCF_040956055.1 of Brachionichthys hirsutus. NCBI lineage: Eukaryota > Metazoa > Chordata > Actinopteri > Lophiiformes > Brachionichthyidae > Brachionichthys > Brachionichthys hirsutus. Next base: position 2,898,674 of record NC_090910.1, read on the forward strand.
AATAACAGCAGCTCGTGGAACAGATTGGCCTGAGGTCGAGCAATCCTGTGGAGTTTTGACGCTGTTGAGAGTAAACGCTGAGATATCGTAGCTCATGGCTGAACGCCTAAGCAGTGAATTTCCACTGCCGAGGACGGGTTGGAGCCCGATGCCTCAGCTTGCCCGGGAATGTGTTGCATTCACTGCCAGTTTGCGCTCGAGCAGAGGTGGGATACCGGTTAAAACATGTCTGTCAGTATTTTACCTCTCCTGTGAGGAAAGTGGGAATTACAATAGACATCGATTTGTTCTTCATCCGTACTTCAGAGTGCGCTGGCATCTGCAGACCCCGGCTCACGTTACGGGATGATAGGCTGCTGATCGGGCATTTCATTCCGACGGGAGATTTCTCCGAGGAGATGAGGACGCGTTGTACTCGGGCGATGAGATTAAATCTAGTGCCGGTTTGAGTGTGGATGACCTCATCTGATAATATTCAGAGATTGACTGTCAGTTAGGACAGACTTGCATCGACATGCGTAAAACGGCAGGTACAGTTAAAAAAAAAAAACAAGAAAAAGACAGAACAGAACAGAAACAAAAGGAGTTTGGGTGGATATCTGGTGCAAACGCACAATACACACAATTTCAGTGCTGAATTCACCAGAGATAAACAACATTTCTACAATTCGAGATGTGGAAACACAAAGACCCACCGGTCAGGCACAATCAGAAAGGAAAATCACAAGTGTGAGTTTTATTTGTGCCATTTTATGTATTTGTGTTATATGTTATTGTTTTATTTTTCCGTGTTGTTCACTTATTCATGATTGAGACGTGTGTTTCCACATATTAATTGCCTTAGTAATTTATTGTAATTTATGTAATTTATTTATTGTCATTCATTGTCATTTTGCATCAGTGGTGTAATTTATTTTAGATTAATTGTTAGTTTGCACTGGCGGTGTAAAATCATTTTATTTTTGTCTTTCTAATGTTACGTTGCATCAATTGAGTAATTTAATATTGGTTTTATTTTTATTTGTATTGTTAATTGTGGATGATTTATGTACGAAGGACTTTCAATGGAAACAAGACCGCAAGGGCTTTTTGAAATGTTCCTCTTAGACAGGATGTTTGACTGTATTTGTACTGTAATACATGCTACTGTGTGACTGTATTTGTACTGTAATACATGCTACTGTGTGACTGTACTTGTACTCTAACATTCTATCTAATAAATATATTCATCATCATCATCACCACCTGCTCACACCTGTCGTGTTGCTTTAGCGATTCACCGTATCATTCCACCATAACCCTAAACCCAACCCTCGTGTTTCCGGTGCTTTCCCAGTCAGGTTTTCCTGCTGATTTGTGCTAATTATTTGTTTGTTTGTACTTTCAGGGCATTAATGTCAGATTTTCCACCTGAGGAATGAACAGAACGACTCTATTCTAAATCCAGCCAGTTAAAATCTGTCCATTATTATGACTTGCTTTAGAGTAGATGGTTGTTAATGGTGAGGATAACAATCAGAGGTCAGAGGTGGTCTCTTTGTGTTCTGCTGAAGACCCGTTCAAAATTGATTGAGATTGATCAGGTGTCATGGCTGGCACGAGAGGGCATTTATGTTGGAAAGAAATATTGTATTTAACACCTCACAAGAAATGGAGCAAACAAAAGGTTACATAAATATTTAAATACTAAATAAAGACTTAAATACTAATCAAATAAATTATTATTTATTTAATTACGTATTATGGCGAGTTCCAGTCATTCTTTCCAACATACGAAACTCTAACCTCGCGATACGATGCACGATATTCGGTTAAGGATACGATACAATTCGATACACTTATATCATTTTCTGCAGGATTTTAAAGGGACAGTGATTTTGGTGACATGTTGTGAGTGTTCCAGTGACTTGGATTGAAGAGAGAGAGAGAGAGAGAGCAATCAGGATCTCTTAAACTTTTACTGAGTTGACTCACAGCTTCCTCCTTTTTTGAGAAGAGGTTTCTTTTTACTATAAGTATTCAAGATATTGGTTTAACAGATACAGATCGTATGCCTGTCTGTGGATATACTACGATATGAGCCTCTACAGAGAGGGAGCAGCTTTATGGGTGTGTACATTGGGTGTGTATTATTTAATTTGTTCATTTAAATCTGTCATCTTTATTGACATTTGTGTGAGTTTGTGTGAATCCACTTTTGTTTGTCCCCACAATGAACTCATAGCATGAACTCTAACATTGGAAATGTGAGTAAGAAAATGCCCGTTGTGTGGAACATAAACCTGAAATAGAAGGCCCATTGGTGTTTGTAACTCAGGAATGAAACATCCATAAATAGCCTCGACTCATCTCGTCATCTTCTGCTTTTCTGGGCCTTTCAGTAATATCAGTTTCATTCAGGATCTTGATCAGTAACTTTTGAGTATCTGTTCAACAATCTCCAACAGTTTCATCTGATTTTAGTTCACTTTGTTGTTGTTTGGTTTGTTTTATTCATTTTTTTTAATCTCACAAGGGGACATGTTTATCTGGAGAGCAATCTCATAGTAGGGAATTTTCTGTGAGCCCTATAAAATTTTAAAACCAAATCCAATAAATATTTTAAAAATATATCAATATATAATCAACCAATAAAGGTTTTCTGACTGTTGAAAAAGTCCACCTAGTGGTAGAAATCCAACCACGAGGTCTCATAGCGCACTCTGCTGGCAGTGGCTATGATGCTTTTTTCCGTGGGGGCCACATAACGTTTTCCTTCTCTGATGGGGGGCCGGGGTCAGTTCGTACAGGAAAAGTGTGACGATGGCAGGGGGGCCTAAACATTTATTGTTTTCCAGACAGCCACCAAATAACCCTTTCTTCAGAGAAAAAAAGTCAGGAAATAAACAATAACACTATTAATAAAATAAATAATAACTAAATAACCCTTTCCGGGTTCGTCACAGAAAAACGTCAATGGAACATTACCTTTCTGGTCGTGTGTGATCATCATTAAAATTGTCCCAAAAAAAGGAAGAATGCTTTTCTTCAGAATATTAATATATTCTTCACTATCAATATTATTTTTAGGAAACAAAAGATTTAATTAATGACCCCTCTTAAATGCACCCCAGACAATTATTGACCCCCCCACCGGCTACTCATGTTGTATGGAAAGGAAAATAATAATAAATAAATGAATAAATAAAACTTTTCTTTTTCTTATCTGGGATTGTTCAGGGGGCAGGGCCAAATGTGGAGGCGGGCCGTAGTTTGGGGAACCCTGGATTACAGTTACATGAAAGCCTCCTGTGGGCCTTCACTGTGATGGCCTAGCTCAAACTGAAGTTGATCTACAAATGATCAATCGCTGTGGTTTCACAGCGATTGATCATCCAGATATCAATGTCTTTAAGACACGCTGGAGGTTAGGTAGTGTGACTTTAGTAACCCAATCGACTTGAAATTTTTACACAAGCAAGGTTCTGTCCGTGGCTCGGTCCTCCCCGAGAATGGCGTTGATCCGGATCTGGATCCAGATTCTAGAATTATTTTTTACATGTGGAATTGTGCCTGTGCTGTAAACTGTCACTTTAAGAGGGAGGGAAATGAATGGCATGAAAAAGAGTCCAGAAGGAGTCTTGTAGTACGTTCCGGAGCAGCAAGCTAGAGCAGGTTTGGCCCCTCTGATCCGGAAGCCCTGTTTACTGTCTCACAAGATCCAATAGTCTTTTGGAGGCGGGGTCTGCAATCTCTGATTGTCGTTTTCTAGTTGTCTTTACTTCTTCCTCCGTCCCACCATTCTTAGCTATTACCCAAATATGCAAACTTGTCGACTCTTTCAGTGTCTGGCCCCCAATGTTTATGGGGTTTGTGCTTTTATTATTCATTTGCATTATTTGAGTTTTTGGTCCATTTAGTTTGAGCCCACGTCCAGCTGCAGTTGGGCTTTGTCTTTGCATCGGTTGTTGTTTGTTTCATGATCCAGAATGCATCGGAGGAAGAGGAAGGGGGAAAGTAGGCAGCCCTGTTTCACTTTGAAGTGTTCTCGTGCACATCCGTCGCGTAGAACTTGGCATTTCACTTCCCGATCCATCTTCTTGATGATGCTAATGTGTTTTGGGGGGATTCCAGAGTGTGCCATGAGTTTCCAAAGCAGCCTGTAGTCTTGATAGAGTTAGTTTGCTGATTTTCTATTGTTCAATGTAATTGTTAGGTGAAGAACAGTCCCATCTGGTGGGCAGCGATGTTTGCGCCCTAAAAGTATTGTGATGTCACTGGGTCAAGAGGTGGAGCTACGAAGGTGATAAATAAACAGGTTCCGGAAAGCGGAACGTAGTTGGTTTGGAGGAGCGCGTCAGACCAGGCGGTCTTGGCTGCGTCAGAGAAAAAGGATCCGTGCCTCTGCCTGATTCATTTCGATGCGTTTAAAATTTAATATCACAATGTTAGAGACTTTATCCCTAACAAGTCTCCACTATCAAATACCTTTTTAAAGTCAATCAAATTGACAGACAGGTGCGTGCCATCTGCCATTCCATGGATTGCTCAATGATGATCCTGAGGAATCCTCCTACCATTAAACTACTTCAAAATATGATCAACTCTGTCCGTAGTATGGAGAAAATGACTTTTGCTCTCCGCCTGGAGGAGAAGGGGGATAAACTTTGGGAAAAATGGGACCCTGGTTGAATGACTTTGTTTTCGGCTTGGTTTTCTCTGAGTTCATCATCAACCGCCTTTCGGAGTCTGTCCAAGATAATGCGGTTGAATACTTTGCCTGGTGTTGAGAGCAGCATAATCCCTCGGTAGTTGTTGCAGTTCTTAATGTCTCCTTTCTTGGGTATAATAGCAATGAGCCCGTCCTTCCAGTCTGTTGGTATATTTCCTTACAGTTTTGCAAAGTATTTGGTGCCCTCAGGATAAATGAACTGTGACCCAGATTATGAATGAAAACCTTGTTTATAAAATATAAAAATGCTTTTAAGCCAAAAAAAAAAACAAAGCTAATTTGTAACTACAGTACATTCCAACACACCCCGTTTCCGGTTTTTCACAATAAAACCTCTGCATGTACATTCCCTCAGTCTCACAATGAAACAGCACAGAAACGTTGCTTGCAAACATTTGAAAGGGCAACCGGGTGCTGCTTTGAGTCATATTTTAACATGTTTTATGTTTAAGATTTGACTTTATTTTCTTTTTGTATTGTCGCACTTTGCTTCATGCAAGTCTGGTAATCAGAGCAACACCTTCACGACGTTTTGTCCTGTTAAAAACCAGGTGACGGAAGGGGTTAATAACATTTCTCACTGCACAGCAAAACATGGAAAACCATTCGCTGACGGAGAATACATAAGAGGCTTTCCTATTGGCTGCGGTAAGTTTTGTGTGTTTCCTACACAACACTGACTTATAGATGCACTATTACATGGTCAACAAAGGCACTTGGTACAGTGAACAAGTTTAAATACTGTAAAAAAAATAATTAAAGACAGATAATTTACAAATAATTTTATTAAAGAAGCGTGGGCACTTTGGGCTTGAGTATACGTATTGTAAAATGGCACACGTCATGATAAAGGTCGCCGACCCCTGCGCTAGGTAATATCCAAACCTCTAAAGACTCCTTAGTGATCCAGAATGCTTTTGTTTGTGGCAAAATGTGGTAAAAAAATAGGTATTTATCTCCAGTTATCTCCCGTCTGCATTTTACAGTCTCCAAATGTTTTTAAAGTCACTGTTGTGTTTGTACCCATTTTATACTATTCTTCCAAGGAAAATAGATTTGGGGTATTTGTCCCTCAGAGAGGCCCACTGGACAAAGAAATAGTCTGATATTGGATACAGAATCTTTCCTGTGAGCGACAGCGTCTGCACACGGCAAATACTTTCAACGTAGACAATCGGTACTTTCTTGATTCCAAGAATTCCAAGTAGGAGCGCGGCCACACACAGAGGAATGCAGGTCCCCGGTCCATTACACAGCACCTGAAACAACACAGAGTGGCGGGGTGTCAAGGCACAGTACACCCCGAATGCGTTACCATCCCATCGCGGGGCCACGTAGAGACAAACAGTAGCTTCACCACCACCAAGTAGGCAGTGAATGAATAATGCACAATGTAAAGCGTCTGAGTGTCCAGAAAAGCACTATGTAAAACCAACGCATTATTATTATTATTATTAATATTAAAATGTTTACGCAAATTAATTCATTTGTGGTACAGGCTGGTCGTCGACTTACTACAATTGGTTCCGAGGGTTTTGTCGTATGCCGACTTGGTCGTAAGTTGGCCTATGTTAAATTACTGCAAGTATATTATACTGCGCCATGATACAGTATATATCGGAGTAGAAAGAGACCATTTCCTCTCGGTAGACGTCATGGGGGAGATGCAGAAACTGTCACACTCAATTCGCTAGCTCGCTTTCCGATGTCATAAACAGGCAAAAAACAACAGACGAGTATGGTTGTAACGTCGAACAGTCGCGAGATGCAAAGGTCGGAAGTCAGCGACCCCTGGTACTAAGAGTTAAAACTTTTAAACAGTGTGAAGCTTTGAAATTCATACGCCATTTGACACCAATTCCAACATGCAAATGAGGGAAGTAGTATTTGACAGAAGTAGTTGTCGTCAACACAAAACTTGTCAATAAGTAAAATGTTATTTTATCTGTAATGCTGTACAGTTGTAAAGATTAAATGAAGAAAGGTGAGATTTTGGTCATATTTTTCCTGAAGTTATATTCATTTATTGATCAACAATCATCTCGCCTTCAGCCATTTATTTGAATCCAGGTCACGGGTTTACAGTGAACATCGGGTGGGAGGCAGGGTACACCCTGAACAAGTCGCCATTTCATTGCAGTGCCCCACATATATAGGTGCGTTTACGTGGACACATTTAACCCGGTTAAAATCCTGATCGGAATAAAAATGCTTCATGGACACACCTTAACCGGAATAGTCTAACCCAATCCAGCCTGATCCGGTCACAATTCTATCCCGATCGAGAGGGGTGGTTTATACCGATTTGTAACCCGGTCAGGGCGCATGAAAACACTTATTCCGATGTTTCGGTACAACTCGTCCTTACTGCGCATGTCTGTGACGTCAGCTACACGCGCCACTGCTATTCCCGGAAGCTAGTTGAAGCAGAGCGAGCGAAAAGCACGGCGGGCGGAAGACAGAACGGGTCAATATCTGAGACAAACATGTTGCCGGAGACATTAAAGGAGGAAACTAAAAGCGCAAACGGGGAAAACGAGCGAAATAACGCTGACGTTTCAGGCAGAAAAGCGCGGAGCGATGATTTGTTTACAGCGGAAGTTGCTACGCTACGCTTCTTCTTCTACCATTTCCGGTGCTTTTGGTCAAACTGCGCATGTCAGAATATTCTGTTCCGATCAAAAGTGTGATGCATGAACACGCAAATCCTAATCGGATCGGATTTTTAGGGTCCATGAACACGGCGCATCGGATCACAATTTTACTCTGAACTCTGATCGGAATAAAGACATTTTGTCCATGTAAACGCACCTATAGATAGACAGACACCCATTCTCGCTCACATTCGCACCTACGGTCATTTAATGTTGGGGGGGGGGGAGGTGGAGATCCCAGAGAGAACCCACACAGATGGAATTCAACTCGGGGCCTTCTTGCTGTGAGGCAACAGCATTACAAACGGCTGCCCAATGCGCTTAAAGTTAACACCAAAACACAGGGCAGAACATTATTGTTAGGTAAAGTTAGTAGATAGTATCTAGAAAGTATCTGACAAGAAAAGACAAACCAGAGAAAAACTGGGTGCACTCACCATGTCAGGTCTGATCCGGAACACCAGGGGGACAGAATAGAGCAGGGACCTCGTGGTGCTGATAAGGGAGGAACTCCAGGACTGATTCACCTCCCGGCTCCTCGGGATCCGGCAGACGGTGAACTGGAGGACATGGACACATGTTTGTGGAAGGCAGTAATAAACAAGCGAAGGAATGGGTCAGAGGTCGACTTCCAGAGTCTACACAACAGCACAGAATTCTGCCATACAGATATTTTTATTATTAAATTAATTACTGTCGCAAACATATTACACCTGAGTGTTTTTTAAAACATGTCACAAATACAAAGTTATATTTACTACGGGAACATTTTTTTAAATCTTGCCCCTAAGTAGGATCTTTTCACCATGCAAGTACCTACTGATAAGCACAATACCTTATCAGTAGGTAAACACTGAAAAACAATTTGGAAGAAAAGTTCATTTTGAGACTTGAATTCTTTTGAATTGCACTTTTTGCTTAATATATTCTGAGTTTGTGGATATAAACGGCTACTGAAGAAAAGTTTGTTTTCATAGTGCAGTGTTCGTTGTCATAGGTCGTTTTCACACTGTCGCTGTTTGGTCCCCTTTAAACGGACCAGAGTTCGTTTCCTCGGATGGTCCGCTCTGTTTGGTAAGTTGTGAAAGCTCATCCAAACTCCGGCGCGGATCAAACAAGCGAACTCTGGTCCGCCTGAAAACGTGGTTTTCTCGGTTCACTTGCAAGAGAACCCTGGTTCGTTTCGTAAGCGGTGTGAAAGCTCACCGGACCAAACACAGGACCAAATGCACGTAGTAACGCTATATGCAGTGGATCTCCGGTAGAGGAAGTACAGCGTACACTCCAAGTGCTCTGCAGGGGAAACTCAACTCAGGGATTGATCCGTGGAGGAATGGCAGAGAATGGATACCATCTTGCGCCAGCAGGTTGAACTGTATCGGCAGATCTCCGGACTTGGCACAGACTTGGAGGGACTTAAGTTTCGCCTTGGCTCCGGAAATGAGGAATAACTAACTGCCTATTTGGATCAAGCTAAATGATCCTGTTTCGGCTGAATATTGGAATTATTTTCTGCTCCCCAGTCCAGAAAGTACACTATAAACCTTAATAGCCCCGAAACGATGGGATCTTTTAGTTTTGGTGGGGACTGTCATACCAATACCAAACACACACTAATGGACAGCTACATACCTGTGACTGTTTAGAGCTTTCAAAGGTGCAGATCTTCTCCTCACTAATCCTGTCAGTGTCAGCAATGACGTAGTGTCGAGGAGTGTAGGCTGCAGAAAAACACTCCATCAGCCGCAGTATCTCTGAGGTGTGCCCACCTGGGGGAGGAGACACAGATAACAAAGAGTCCGACACAAGCTTGAAATGAATATGGAGAAAAAAAAAAATGCCCGGAGCAGCAGAGCGATCGAGTATCATGACAATGAAGTTCCACTTCTCACCTGAGGCTCTGTGTATTTTCCCATGAAAGTGGGGGGGTCATTTGACTCTTCTTCTTTGACCCCCCCCCCCCCCCCCCACTTTGCACGGCGAGTACCTCACTCAGGAGGAACAGACATCGGATACGGGGAGCTACTTTTACAAGTCAATCATGACAAAAACTATTACCTCTAATAATTCAGTTGGCGTTAGAGGATCCAGACTGAACTGGTTTAGATCATATTTATCTGATGGATTTCATCCTGACACATCCCATCCCAGCGTGGTAACAGCAGCTGAGACAGTGACATGTGTCCATATGTGGACTTCCTCCCGATGAAACAGCTGATCTGGATGTCAGGGAGTTGCAGTGACCCAAGTTGGTGTTAAAAGTGTGTGACGTTCTTCCCTCCTGATAATTTCCTAATAAAAAGCCTCTTTTGAAGGTGGTAACCCGGCTAAATGCGTTCCAGCCATTTTAATTCTAGGATGTAAATGATTATTATTATCTGTCGGTCTATTCTTTAGAGTTGTAGATTCATTGATTAATTGTAAGAAAATGAATGAAAGTTCTTCCGTATGACGCTTGTCGGGTATTTTGTCGAGCTAACAGCATAACAGTGGCTCCATCCAGGTGTAGGGAAATATTAAACCGATAAATGGGAAAGTACAACGCAATAGAAGGTTAGCGTCAGCCTGTTAGCGTTAGCATTTCATTAAAAAGCAGCAACTAAAATAATTAACGATACCTGATCCCGCAACGACGACGACACTGACTGGACCTTTCTTCCCAGGTTGATGTCTTGATGTAGTCTTTACAACGATATATAACCGGATAATACATGCAACAACAAAAAGTACAACACTCACCGCATACAACGCCATGACTGCTACGGCAAGTCGCGACGACCAAAGTAGACGCGGTGTTCTCAGGAATATATATGAGGGGTGTAACGGTTCACGCGCATGTATTGAACCGTTTCGGTTCTTCATGTTCGGTTCGGTACACCTCCGTACCGTCTCGGTTATATTTTTGTAGCATTTTATTTCTCGTTACATTTATTACGAGCGCGATCTAAGCGCTCCGTGCGGAACTACAGTCCTGGTCGGGTTTCCGCACGGACGCCTCTGTGTGTCGGACACCATTGGCTGAGAGGGAGGCGTGTCGAATGGCAAATGCAAGCCGGAAGCCCCGCCCACCTCTCCACTGCGTCTCTGCGCTTTCTGCAGAAAATGTTGAGAAGTTCATCTTTCGAGCCAAAAACGTTTATCTTGAATAGTTTCTGCTGTTGCTGATGTAATTCCTAATTAAAGTATTCCTGCCGTGTTCTGTTGAGGATCACTGGATCTGATAATATAGCTGAGCTGTGGAGGCAGCACTACTCTGCTATCTTTAATTGTGTTGACAGTGTCCCCTTTCAGGTGGGGAGCGTCCCTGACAGCGAGGTGGTGGGGGTCACAGCTACTGAGGTACGTGAAGCAATAGATAAACTGGCAGATAACAAAGCTGATGGTCCAGATAGAATCACTGCAGAGCACCTAAAGTATGCTAGCCCGAGGGTGTCTGTCCTGCTTGCGTTATGTTTTACAGGCTTATTGTCGCATGGGCTGCTGCCTGACTCCATGCTGCATGTTACGCTGGTGCCAGTGATTAAGGATAAGACAGGCAAGGTGGGGAGCCCGGATAACTACCGGCCGATTGCTCTTGCTAGTGTCATTTCTAAGGTCTTAGAAAAAATCTTATTGATTCGCTTAAGTCCTTTTCTTAACACCACCGACAATCAATTTGGGTTTAAAACCAAGCATGGTACTGACATGTGTATTTATGGTCTGAAAGAAGTGATTGACATGTATAAGGCTAAAGACTCCTCTGTATTGGTGGGTTTCATCGATGCCTCTAAGGCATTTGACCGGGTGAACCATCGGAAGCTGTTCCTGAAGCTGAGGGAGAGAGGTGTGCCAAACTGTCTCCTTAGAATCCTGGCATATTGGTATGCGAATCAGACCATGCGGGTTAGGTGGGGTAATGTGGTCTCTCCTCCTTTTACTGTGGGGAACGGTGTCCGCCAGGGTGGGCTTCTTTCGCCGGTGCTTTTTAACTTCTACATGAATGATCTCTCTGTGCAGCTCAACAGCTGTAACACTGGATGTATGCTTGGTGACACCTTGATCAATCACTTTATGTATGCTGATGACCTGGCCATATTGTCACCGAGCAGTGCTGGCTTCCAGCAGCTCCTGGACATATGCACTGGCTATGGTATCAGGTTTGATGTAGAATATAATGCCAAGAAGAGTGCCGTCATGGTCTGCAGAACCAGAGAGGATAAGGGTTTGGACTTCCCAAGATTTTATCTGTCAGGGCAAGTGCTATCTGTCTGCAGCAGAACTAAATATCTGGGCCACATCATCAATGACCAGCTGGGAGATGATGATCACATGATCAATGACCAGCTGGGAGATGATGACATCATCAATGACCAGCTGGGAGATGATGATCACATGTATAGACAGCGGCGGATGCTGTATGCGCAGGCTAACATGCTGAAGAAGAAATTTAGTTTTTGCTCTGAAGCGGTCAAAGTCACCCTCTTCAGGGCCTTTTGTACGCCACTCTATACTGCCCCCTTGTGGATCAAGTACAAACAGGCCAGCATGCAGAAGTTGAGGGTGGCATACAATGACTGCATGCGGATACTTCTCAGGAAGCCCAGATGGTCCAGCGCCAGTGAGATGTTCTGTGGTGTCGGGGTTAACGCCCTTAATGCTCAGCTGAGGCACCTGTCATACAGGTTTATATGTCGGCTGCATGACTCAGGGAATGACATCATCAGAACACTGACTCAGCCAAGCCTAAGTGCTGTGAAGTTTAACTCAGGTATTTGGTGTCATTGGTACCTGATGTTATTATAGGATTACTGTGTTTACTGTGTAAACGTTGTAGATGTTGTAAATGTTATGTGTGCTTTTTAATTGGACCATTGTGTCTGCAAATAAAGATTTGATTGATTGATTGATATTCTGATTCTGATTTGTCAAATTCAGGCTGTTGTTCAAAGTTTACAGTTTTAACTGGTTTATTAATAATTTTATTAAGATTTGTCTATTGTTACAATGCAATAGTTTTAAAAACTATTCTATAGATAGATAGATAGATAGATTAACCTTTACAGGTGAACTTAATGTGACCTTCTCCAAACCTTTGAAGGCTCGTGTTCAATGTTTCAGTACATTCTTCACAGCTTGCTGTTCTCTAACAAAGGCTAGATTCAAACCAGGTGTTTGATCCATGAATCGATCGATTTATTTCCTGGTTCAATCAGAATTGGTATCCACATGAGCTGCCGTAGAGGGTCGCCGTCAGCGGGCTACAGCAGCCATTGTGACCCTGAATGAACAGCATTCATGGCTGACCCCATCTCCAGGTATCATCGAGGTTGCATCGTCAGGAAACGGCTGCTGCAGACTGAACGTCACAGGAAGCCTGTGGGATCAGCCGAGTGGAGGTGTGACTCCATATCCCAGAACCCCAATGACCAGAGGGTTCCCCTTCACAAGAGTCGGGTGCTTTAATCCAAGGATTTATGAGTGATCAATTGTTTCTAATTATTTAAATGTAGTTTTTGTGTGTCTCTAAATTATTTATTTAGAAACTAAGAGCTGGAACTAAGCAGCTTACGATAAACAGATGAAAATGTGTCATAACTATTTTATTTTGAATCTTGTCTGTTATATTTTTTATTTTTTTGTGCACAGTTATACAGTTTCTTCTCTTTCGTTCGTCTTTATTTTACTTTTCATTATTGTCGGTTGATTACCGTGCGCAACAATCTTTAGTCGTTGTGTCCGATCTTCCCTGCAGGACTTAAACGCAACATGGAGCTGAGCGGTATCCGGACTGGGATGGGAGGCGACGGCCCGCCTCTCTGCAGTACCGGTACCGGCAGCAGGACCGACGGACGGGTCAGACCCATCACACCGGAGGTAGGTGAGCTCCTAATGAGCACCGGGGAACGGTAACCGGCGTTATCTATGTCGCCAGCCGGCGGGACGTGTGTCGTCATCATGACGCAACCTGCTGGAAGCCTTGCTGCTGCGCTACAGGTGCAAGCAGGCCGGCTCCACGCACACACACACACACGCACGCACACACGCGCACGGTGCGTCTCACCACTGTCCGCCAATCGGCTTTACCGAGCTGCCGCAGCGTCCAAATGAATGGCTAATGTAGCATCCCGCACGCGCACGCGCACGGACATTCTGACTGTAATAATAACAGGTACTACTGCAGTATTTTAAGGGTTGCTTTCAGTATTTTACGTGTAATTACAATGCGTGATTTTACTGGAGATACAGTTCTGTCAGCAGAGGAGTTGTAATATATGTATTATGTATCTATTAGATACATAATACATATATACTATCTGTATTAGTATATATGTATTATGTATCCACAGCACGGACCCTGATAGTAATTAAATAGTGTTTCTTTAATAATAATTCTAAAATGATAAATTACCTGTTAATAACCACAGATTATTAACAGGTAGAAAATAGTTATTTACTACTGTATTGTAGCGAGCGAAGAACCACACCGGAATCGAGCTTGCGTCAACAAGTGCCTTTATTGACACAGGACAACTTAACTGCAAAATGGATGCCACGCTGGGGTCTTTCAACGCAACACCCCTCTCACTCCTGGTGCCAACAGCACAACCCAGTCACTCCCATGATGCATTGCGCCTCACGTGATCTCGCGCGATCGCTACATAGCCCCCACCTGAGGGGTCAGACGCCCTCGGCGACCCCATCACCCAACACAAAGTCTCTTAAATACCCCGGCTGGCAACGGCGGCGAACAGGCCGTCTAGGATTGGCAGGAGCCGTGCCAGGCGGAGAGTCACAGGGGCCGGCGCACGGACTACCGCCACCACTCGCCTCACCAGCATCCGGGGCGAGGGGTCGGTACGGTGAGAGTCTGTCCTGGTGCAGCACCACCATGCGTCTCTTGCCGGACATCCGCACCCGATACACCACCTCAGACAAGCGGTCTATGATGTCACAGGGGCCTTGCCAGTGGCTGCGAAGCTTCGGAGAAATCCCCTTTTTGCGGACAGGGCAGTAGACCCACACCTTGTCCCCTGGCATGAAGGCCCGTCCTCTGCAACGGACGTCGTAGCCCCTCTTCTGCCGAACGCCAGAGTTCGCCTGGGCCTGGCGGGTGTAGTCGTGTACTACCAGCAGGCGCTCTCTCAGCCTGCGAAAATAGTCCATCTCCTGCCCCCCAGGGATTTCCGGCTCTGGCGGGGCACCAAACACCAAGTCCACCGGTGTCCGGAGCTCTCTCCCAAACATAAGAGCGGCAGGCGTGCACTGGCTGGACTCCTGAACAGCGGACCGATAGGACCACAGGACCAGCGGCAAGTGACGGTCCCAGTCTTTCTGGTGTTGACTGGTGAGGATGGCAAGCTGGGTGGCCAAGGTACGGTTAAACCGCTCCACCAGCCCATCACTTTGCGGGTGAAGCGGAGTTGTTCTGGTCTTACTCACCCCCAGCCGTCGGCAGACCTCCCCAAAGACCTGGGACTCGAAGTTCCGTCCCTGGTCACTGTGGAGCTCGTTAGGGACTCCGAAACGGGCGAACATCTCCTCCACCAGTCTTTCTGCGGTCGTAGCCGCGGTCTGGTCTGGGACCGCATACGCCTCTGGCCACTTTGTGAAGTAGTCCATGGCCACCAGAACATAGCGGTTGCCAGAGTTGGTGACTGGAAAGGGCCCCAGGATGTCGACTCCAACCCTCTCCATCGGGGCCCCCACCAGGTACTGCTGTAGCGGGGCATGGGAGCGCTGGGTCGGTCCCTTCTGGGCCGTGCAGGCATCACAGCAGTGGACATGCAACTCCACCTCCCGCCGACAGTCCGGCCAGTAGAATCGCCTCCTGAGGCGGTTGAGGGTCTTGGCATTCCCGTAGTGCCCCGCCCCCACCGAGCCGTGGACTGCCTGGAGAACTTGGGGCCGTAGGGCCCTTGGCACCAGCAGCTGCAGGAGGTCGTACCCTCGTCCTGGCGTTTGCCACCTCCGGTACATCACTCCGTCACGGACCACGAAGTTGCCCCACTGGGAGTGGTAAGCCTTCACTTCGGGCCCCAGGGCAGACACCTCGGCCCACTCAGGACGGCGTCCCGCCTCCAGCCAGCCCCCCACCAATGCAAGGGTCACATCAGCCTCCTGCTGCTGTTTCAGCTGCTCAGTGGTCAGCGGGAGCCATCCTTCTCCATCGTTGGAGGGGCTGGCGCTGGCCACGCTGAGTGTCATCTGGCTCCGTTCCTCCTGCCGCTGGCAGTAGCGACACTCTACCGCTGCACATGGACGCCGGGAGAGCGCATCAGCGTTGCCGTGAAGTCGCCCCCCCCGATGCTGGATGTTGAAGTCATATCCCTGGAGGACCTCCAACCAGCGGGCCACCTGGTCTTCAGGGTTCTTAAAGTTTAGAAGCCAGGTGAGCGATGCGTGGTCAGTACGGAGCAGGAAGTGGCTCCCAAGCAGATACGGCCGGAACTGCCGCAGGGCCAGGACCACTGCCAGTAGTTCCCGACGGGTGACGCAGTAGTTCTTCTCTGCTCTGCTCAGCGCTCGACTGAAGTAGGCCACCACACGCTCTCCTTCTTCCCCCTGCTGGGAGAGGACAGCCCCGACGCCGACATTGCTAGCATCTGTGTCCACAATAAAGGGCAGCTGAGCATTGGGGTACGCCAACACTGGGGTTTCAGTGAGAGTTCTCTTGAGTTGGGCAAAGGCGGCTGCGCATTTGTCGTCCCAGTTGAACGGCTGGCCCTTGTTGGTGAGGCGGTGCAGTGGGTCGGCAATGGTGGCAAAGCCCTGGACGAACCGCCGGTAATATGAAGCCAGTCCCAGGAAGCTCCGCAGCTCATTGACATTGGCTGGGGTTGGCCATTCTTGAACTGCAGCCACCTTCGCTGGGTTAGTAGCCACACCACGAGCGCTAACCACATGGCCCAAGAACTCCGTCTCCCTGGACAGCAGATGGCATTTGGCAGGGTTCAGTCGCAACCCGGCCTGGCGAATGGCAGCAAAAACCTCACCTAGGTTGGCCAGGGCTCCGTCGAAGTCAGTGGCATGCACCAGCAGGTCATCAAGGTACACCACACAACGACTCCGCGGCACATCGGCCAGCACCCTCTCCATCAGCCGCTCAAACGTAGCTGGTGCGTTGCAGAGTCCAAACGGCATGACACGGAACTGCCATAGCCCCTGGCCGATGGTAAAGGCAGTCTTTGGTCTTGCTTCGGGGGCCAGCTCCACCTGCCAATAGCCACTGCGGAGATCAAGGGAACTGAACCAGCTGGACCCAGCGATGTAGTCGAGGGCGTCATCGATGCGAGGGAGTGGGTAGGAGTCTTTCTTGGTGACTGCATTGAGGCGCCGGTAGTCTACGCAGAACCGCCAGGAGCCGTTCTTCTTCCTCACCAAGACAACCGGGGCAGCCCATGGACTATCTGATGGCTCGATCACACCAGCGGCAAGCATCTCACGGACCATTTCCTCCGCCGTCTGCCGTCTAGAAAAGGCCAGCCGATGAGGTCGTAGGCGAATGGGTTGAACATCACCCGTCTCAATGGTGTGCTGGACCAGGCCAGTCTGCTTACAGTCCTTATCTTTGGCAGCAAAAATGTCTTTGTAGCCATCAAGGAGGTGTTTCAACTGCTGGCGCTGCTGGGGATTTAGGCCATCGCTGCTGCGTAGCCATAGCTGGTATATGGCCTCGGTTGTCTCTGTAGATGGGGCGACAGTTGACTCTGTGGGCAGTTCTGGGGCAGGTTGGGGTTGTGCCAGGCTGCTGGGCCGCCGTTGAACTGCAGCTGATTGGTGGCGCCTCCTCGGTCGGTTCCCACTCTCTCGGCCAGCCTGGAGCTTCATGGGCTCTCCGCCAAGGGTGACAGCCTTCCCTACCACGTCGACCTGGGCTCCCCAGCGGTTCAGCAGGTCCAGGCCGATGATACACTGGTCCTGGATGTTGGCGAGCCAGAACTCATGGATCACCTCCTGGTCTCCGACCCTCACTGTCAGCCGCCTGCTCCCCCCCATGACAGCCGTTTCCCCTGTCACTGTCATCAGCTTGGTGTCGGTTGGCGTCCACGCAGAGGAAGGTAAGGCGAGAGTGTCGGTGCCTACCAGGGAGATGGTGGACCCCGTGTCCATCAAGGCTTGGCAGGGCTGTCCATCAAGCCAGCAGTTCAGATACAGTCCTTTGGTATGGCCACAGCGACCCACCAGCGTGCATCTACCTTGGAGGGGGTATGGAGGTCGGAGTGGCAGCCCCCTCATTGAGTCACTCCGCTGTCGTTTCCCGCCTGTCTGGCCTTTGGAGCAGGAGCAGGACAATCCCGTGCGATGTGACCGACCTCATCACACCGGTAGCAGCGGTCAGTTGAGCGGGGGGCCCGCTGGAAGCGCGGAGGTCTTCTTTGGAGCTGCAGTGGCGATGGTGTGGCTTGGCGGGTCTCTTCGGGCGCCCCCCCTTCCTCATAGTCAGACATTCTGACATTTGGCTGTCGAGCAGGACCCCTCTGTGGTGCAGGCTGACTGGAGAGCACCGCCTCCGCCCGTTCAGCTTCATACAGTGCCTCGTTGAGGGACTTGGGCGCGGCGAGGCGAACATGCTGGCGCAGTCTTTCAGGTGTGAGCCCCCGCAGGAAGGCATTGAGGGCCAGTTCACCTTGAACAGCTGCATCAAAATGTGGATAGCCCTGCTGGGCATACAGCTGCACGTCTGCGGCAAAGGTGCCCAGGTTCTCCCCTTCCTGGCGGTGTCGGCTGGCCAGCTGCTCTCTGCCCTGGTCAGTGAAAAGCCGCTGTCCAAACCGCCTGTGTAGTGCAGTTTTCAAGGTGTGGAGGTCCTGCTGCTCTGCCGGGGCGAGATCAAGGAGCACTTGCACCGCCTTCCCCTCCAACGTTAGGGCCAGGTGAACAGCGGCTTCTTCATCACTCCAGCCACTGTACGATGCTGCTAGTTGGACTTGGGCGAGGAAGGGCATTAGCGGCGTCATCCCATTGTATTTGGGCAGCTTGACTGACGCCTTGGAGTCTCCCCCGAGGCGATGGCGCTCCAGCGCGTCTGTTGCAGCGGCCTGCTCGGCCAGCAGGGGGCGATGCCGCCCTGGCGCGTCTGTTGCAGCGGAGCTCCATGGATGTTGGAGCTCCATGGATGTTGCAGCGGCCTGCTCGGCCAGCAGGGGGCGCTGACGCCTCGGTGCGTCTGCTGCGGCGGCCCACTCGGCCAGCAGGGGCGGTGGACGCCTCGGTGCGTCGGTTGCAGCGGCCTGCTCAGCCAGCAGGGGGCGCTGACGCCTCGGTGCGTCTGCTGCGGCGTCCCGCCCGGCCAGCAGGGGCAGCAGACGCCTCGGCGCGCTGGAGCCGTCAGGAAGCCGGTCCGCCTTCAGCATGGCTCTGACTGCTCGCTCGAGTTCGTTGATTTCCATCTCCATCCTTCTGGAAGTCGGAAATCCCACTTCTGACACCAATGTAGCGAGCGAAGAACCACACCGGAATCGAGCTTGCGTCAACAAGTGCCTTTATTGACACAGGACAACTTAACTGCAAAATGGATGCCACGCTGGGGTCTTTCAACGCAACACCCCTCTCACTCCTGGTGCCAACAGCACAACCCAGTCACTCCCATGATGCATTGCGCCTCACGTGATCTCGCGCGATCGCTACAGTATTAATACACCCAATAATGTTTAGCATATACTGTTGAATAAAAATATAGAGCTATATAACTGCTGCTTGTTATATTCTCAGTTTTCCCAACAGAAAAACAGCTCATATGCAGCCATACCAACTGTAATCACATGTGATGATGATGAATATATTTATTAGATAGAATGTTAGAGTACAAGTACAGTCACACAGTAGCATGTATTACAGTACAAATAACGTCAAACATCCTGTCTAAGAGGAACATTTCAAAAAAGCCCTTGCGGGCTTGTTTCCGTTGAAAGTCCTTCAAAAAAGCCCTTGCGGGCTTGTTTCCGTTGAAAGTCCTGTAGGGTGCTGATCAACCAGCTAGTGGTGTATTAATGGCTTCATGTTTACCTGGAACTCCCTTTAGCAGACCACCGCGGGGAGACGTGGCCGGGACAAAGGATGGACTCCCGCTCTATGACAGGAAGGAGGAGCCCCTTGTTCCTCACAGCATCTTCCGCTCACAGCCTCAACCAGAACTGTTACCCGTCCGGCTGCGTGAAGAACGGAGTTGGACTTGAAGGTGCAGGGGTACCCCGTCGGGCTGCCCAGCCCACCGTGGCCATCTTGGGATCAGGTGACTTTTCAAAGTGCCTGGCCATACGTCTGCTGCGCTGCGGCTTCCACGTGGTGCTTGGCAGTCGCCATCCCAAACTGGCGGCCCAGTCGTTTCCCCATGTGGTGGATGTAACCCACCATGAAGATGCTTTGGGGAAGGCCAGCATCGTTTTCCTGGCAATCCGCCGTGAGCACTACTCTGCCCTGTGGGACCTCAAACACCTCCTGAAAGGTAGATGACAGCAAAATATACAGAGAACTATTCAATTCTATTTTATTTCTATAGCGCCAGATCATAACAGAAAGTTGTCAGTAATGCTAGTTGTACCAGTGGATTTATTTACAAGATTTATAAGGATAAGACTATCAATTATAGCAATTGCAGAACTAAAATCGAGCATCATTTTAATCATCCTTAAAATAATTATGAAATAAACAACTTAAATTATGATTAATGCGATGTGGAGAAGATGTTTTCAAATGGACTATATTTATCTTTTTGCCCTGCAGGGAAAGTCCTCGTGGATGTGAGTAACAACAGGAGGGTGAACCAGTATCCAGAGTCAAATGCTGAATATCTGGCTTCCTTCCTGCCGGACTCTATCGTGGTTAAAGGCTTTAATGTCATCTCAGCCTGGACCTTGCAGCAGAGCTACCCGAAAGATTCCAGCACACAGGTATATTCACATTTATTCTGAATCATGACACTAAATTAACAGTTTAACTCCTAACCTTTGCTTTCCTTAGACCAGTGGTTCTCACATTCAGCGAGGGGTTGCCAAGATCTATTTTAGGCTGTAAAGAGAAATGAGCGATTGAAATGCGTGTCACAATTTTATTCTAGTGTGAATTTGTGGCATTCGGAGGATACATGCAGGGGCGAGTAAAAATCAACTCTGGTGTCCAACAGTAGGTGCGTTTACATGGACAAAATGTCTTTATTCCGATCAGAGTTCAGAGTAAAATTGTGATCCGATGCGCCGTGTTCATGGACCCTAAAAATCCGATCCGATTAGGATTTGCGTGTTCATGCATCACACTTTTGATCGGAACAGAATATTCTGACATGCGCAGTTTGACCAAAAGCACCGGAAATGGTAGAAGAAGAAGCGTAGCGTAGCGACTTCCGCTGTAAACAAATCATCGCTCCGCGCTTTTCTGCCTGAAACGTCAGCGTCATTTCGCTCGTTTTCCCCGTTTGCGCTTTTAGTTTCCTCCTTTAATGTCTCCGGCAACATGTTTGTCTCAGATATTGACCAGTTCTGTCTTCCGCCCGCCGTGCTTTCCGCTCGCTCCGCTTCAACTAGCTTCCGGGAATAGCAGCAGCGCGTGTAGCTGACGTCACAGACATGCGCAGTAAGGACGACTTGTACCGATACATCGGAATAAGTGTTTTCATGCGCCCTGACCGGGTTACAAATCGGTATAAACCACCCCTCTCGTTCGGGATAGAATTGTGACCGGATCAGGCTGGATTGGGTTAGACTACTCCGGTTAAGGTGTGTCCATGAAGCATTTTTATTCCGATCAGGATTTTAACCGGGTTAAATGTGTCCATGTAAACGCACCTAGTGTGAGGTGTTTTCATGGAACTCTTCGACATGGACTGGAGCTCGTGTGTCTTTCCCCTTGCCCTTCAGCATTGCAACGCTAAACAAATGTCTCTCTGTCTGTAGGTGTTTATTTGCAGTGACTCGATGGAAGCAAGACAGCAAATAATGGAACTGGCCCGCCAACTTCATTTCCAGCCTGTAGATATGGGCCCTCTGTCTTCATCGCAAGACATTGAGAATATGCCCTTACAGTTATTTAATGGCTGGAAGGGACCCGTACTGTCCGCGGTGGCCCTTTCTATCTTCTTTTTTGCCTACTCTTTTGTACGAGATATCATTCACCCATATGTGAAATACAAGCAGAGTAACTTCTACAAGATACCCGTGGAGATTGTGAACCGAACACTGCCCACTGTTGCCATCACTCTCTTGTCCCTGGTGTACCTGGCAGGCCAGCTCGCAGCTGCCCACCAGCTCTACTATGGTACCAAGTACAGACAATTCCCACGCTGGCTGGAGGGCTGGCTGCAGAGCCGGAAACAGTTGGGCCTCCTCAGCTTCTTACTGGCTGCTGTCCACGTTCTCTACAGCCTCTGCCTGCCCATGAGGAGGTCGGAGAGATACCTGCTGCTCAACACTGCATATCAGCAGGTTAGTGGAATGCGGGCGATGACGCCAACATATCATGTCATTGATACAATGTCACATTACATACAATGCTCTTTGTATTCATTGATTAATGCATATCTGAGCATCTAGACTACAGTATTTTCCGCACTATAAGGCGCACTGCATTATAAGGCGCACCTTCAATTAGTGACCTATTTTACAACCCTGTCCACATATAAGGCGCACTGCATTATAAGGCGCATGGAATAGAAGCTTCTGTAGTGGCTGCAGTTGCGTTATGCATCCACTAAGTGGAGCCGCGCTCAAGGGAATGTCAACAAAACAGTCAGATAATTCAGTCAGTCAAACTTTATTAATAAAATAAATATAAATATAAACCAACCAACGTTCTGACAACTCTGTTAGCAGAGTTAGAAAGTTTCACTTTCCTGTAACTCTATCTCTCCCTCTTTCTGTCGCCTCAGTGCTTCTCTCTCTCACTCACTCACTCACTCTCGGGGGAGGGGCGCACACCTCAGACGGACACAGACACACTGAGGTCCCGATCCCAACACACACACACAAAACTATGGTGGCTGCCATTACCGTATTAACCATATATAAGGCGCACGGTCAAGTTTTGAAAAAATTAGAGGCTTTTAGGTGCGCCTTATAGTACGGAAAATACGGTAGCTTAGCGTAAAGACTCATGGAGTCATTACAGTGGAAGCATTAGATGGATGTGTACATTTAGAAAAGTCCTAGCATATGAAACCGCAAACATTATTAAATTAAATGAACAGGTGTAAGTGTGTTAGTGGTTTAAGATGCCTCTTTCTCCCACTGCAGTACTTCATAAATCTCTAACCCCATCAAAACAAAAAAAAATGGGACTGACTTTCATTTTACTGAACACTGACTGGTAGGGAGGGGAGTCTGTTCAGCCTGCCACATCCTGTGGCAGCGTTTGGTAGCTTGTGAGCATACAGGAAATCGATCGTGGATTGTCATGGTCAAAGGCAGGTAAGAACCCAAATGCACGACAGAAATACAGGCACTGAGCTTTATTACTCAAAACAGGAAGTCAGTCCAAACCAACAGACAAATCAGGATGGAAGCAGGCAATGAGACAGTTCTAAGAATCAGGCAAATATCAGAGAACATTTGACCAGGAATGGACGGCAGGTTCCTGGTGGTCCGGAGCAGCGTTCAGGAGGAGGCAGACGGATTTTGGCGTGTGATTGTTCCGGACCTGGTTGGTCAACGTCCGGACGGCTGGGCAGATTCCCCGCAATCCTCTGCAGCTGTTCTTGGAAGGAGGCCACGATACGGTCCCGACGGGCTCCACAAGACTGAAGCGCCTCTGCCAGGAGCACCAGCTGCAGTGTGGTTGGATGAGAGGGATAGCAACACTGAGCACAAATAAATCCAGCGTTTCTCTTCAGAACACTGTGCATTTGTCACCTTTTGTTTCATGTTTCACTGTGGTGTGCACGCCCTCTACGGTGGAAAGCAGGAAATAAAGGTTAAAGGTTAGCGTAGGAGGCATAGGTGATGGGAATGAACTGATTGCAGTTCACCACGGGGAAGACACAGAACACGCTGGAGAGACGATCTCTCTCAGCTGGCCTGGGAACACCTCGGGATCCCCCCCGGAAGAGCTGGCAGAAGTGTATTAAATATAAATGATTGTTTTTTTCCTTTTATTTATATTACAGTTTTACATTGTAGAGTGACTGACATTGTTTCAAAAAAAAAACTATTTAACAAGTTTGGTAAAGGGATATTTTGTTGGTTTAAGGAGATTGCTGGTGCAGCAACAAGTCTGGACCAAACTTACCAGGAAAATTGCTGATGAAATAGTGTGAATGCTGGACGTAGAAGAGCTAACATTAAACCAACCCATTCTCAAAATATATTGAAGTGAGCTGAAGTCTAAATAGTATTAACAGTATGAATGGGAATTAATAGTTCAGTAATACTCAATCTAAAATGGTAGAAATGGATGAAACGATAAATTAATTACCACCAACTACCGAGAACATTGAGTATGAATGTTGGGAAAAGTAGGTATAACATACAAATTAGGATGACAAGACATAAGGGCCTAAGGTGGGTCCATGTCCAATGTCATTACAATGTCTTCAGGTAATACAAAAATTAAACAGGTAAGTTGGGGAGTAAACAGCTCCCCAAACAGGTGATGATCGGATGACTGAGCGTGGTCTCTGTTGGCAGGTCCATTCTAACGTGGAGAGTGTCTGGAATGAGGAAGAGGTGTGGAGAGTGGAGATGTACATTTCTTTCGGAATCATGAGCCTTGGACTCCTGTCACTCCTGGCAATCACCTCCATCCCCTCTGTCAACAGCTCACTCAACTGGAGAGAGTTCACCTTCATACAGGTACAGGCACATCATTCAGGTAGACACAAGTCATGCAAGTACAAATACATCATATACCGTAAGTACAAACCTGTGAGAGCGACATCACTTTACTGAACAGCCTCAATGACTTCTGCGGCTGCTTTGGAACACAATAGAGCACACAGATCCCCCCCCCCCCACCACCACCACCAAAACGAGAAGGCCGTATGTCTTGCTGCAGCCGGCATGAAGAGGATGTTCAGTTCAGGCAACGTTTTATTATTTTTTTCTTCTTTTTTTGGGACCGCAGGGTTCTAGTGGGGCAATATGGCATAATGAGCTCTGTAAGGTAAGGAGGGGCCTGGCAGTTGAGGGCTTTAAAAGTGAGTAGAAGGATTTTATATTCAATCCGTTCTCTAACGGGAGGCCAATGCAGAGACGCCAGAACAGGGGAAACGTGTTCTCCCAGTCTGGTTCCGGTCAGAACACGAGCTGCTGCGTTCTGGATCAGCTTCACGGGGACCACAAGTGGGGCGAAGTGTAACGGGGTTTATGTCTATTCTGAATGTGTGATTACAGGAGCTAACATCTTGTTTTTGTCTTTGCTGTAGTCCACTCTTGGTTACATTGCTCTACTCATTGCTACACTCCACGGGCTGCTGTTTGGCTGGAAACGGGCTTTTGAGGGGGACGCTTACCGCTTCTACCTGCCCCCCAGCTTCGTGGTGGCCCTGGCCCTACCAATGTTGGTCATTCTTGGGAAGATAATGATGCTGCTCCCCTGCTTGGGCCGCAAGATCCAACAAATCCGCCGTGGTGTGAACAACTGTCAGCACCATTCTCAGTGCATGGAACTGGTAGGCCTGTCTGCCCAGGTTTCACCTGAGAGAGTTACCGTCATGTAACCACTGCAGGACAGCGGTGCCGCAGTTAACGTAGTATATGACATGTGAAAATATTAATGTGATTGTCATTGCAAAAGCTTATTGTTCTTTGTGACTGAACATGTTTTAGAAATGTGTACTTGTTAGTACACTGTCAATGAATATTACTGTATGTTACATTACTTCATTCTCCTTCATCACTGTACCAGTCAGGTACACCTGTTTCTTCAGCATGTGATCCACAGCTAGTGTAGTCGTGAAGAGCCGATCACAATGCACTTTTGTACCAGCATGCACGGTTTCAGACAGACGTTTGATCACCAAGGCTCCCAAACCCAATCCTTCTGAGTCCTCGACTTGTGAACTCAGTGTCTTTGCTCCTTGATAGACTTCAAAGTCCAGTGTAATTCCATCTGCTGAGGCCAGGACGAGTTCTTTATGCCAACCGGGTTGGGCTTTAGTGGCACATAATGTTGGAACAGACAGGCTCCGGTAAACGGGATCATCTCCTCATCTATTGAGATATATTCTGGCCGAGCCTGAAGGCAGCAGCTGTTGAGTATGCGATTCATAAAAGGTCTCACCTCCCAGAACGTGTCGGTTTTCCTCGTGTCTTCTGGAACGTCGTCATCAATGACCACTTTAAGATTGCTCCTGAGTTTGAAGAACCAATCACATGACA
This sequence comes from Brachionichthys hirsutus, assembly GCF_040956055.1. NCBI lineage: Eukaryota > Metazoa > Chordata > Actinopteri > Lophiiformes > Brachionichthyidae > Brachionichthys > Brachionichthys hirsutus. The sequence goes on from NC_090910.1 coordinate 2,924,323, forward strand.
TTGTGTCACTGATGGCAGGGATTCGAAGAGCATTGGACCAGAACATCCTTGTTTGTGACTAACGCAAGATTGCTGCTCCAAAATCAGTCAATATACTGCTCCAAAATCAGTCAATATACTGCTCCACATCATCCAGCGGCTGCCAATCTGATCGCTCATCATTCAGTTTGTCATCTTCGCCCTGAAACTGGACTTGCAGCTAAATCCACATGTTGTTTTTTATGCCCACGTTTGTGCACTTGTGGATGTTGTAGTTCCCACTCATTCTCGCTGTCACTATCTTCACTGATGAGGTGATCAGCTTCTGCTGCATCAGGCGGTGAATAACCTTCATCGGAATCATCTCCTGCTGCATCAGGTTGTGCTTCGGAATCATCAGGTTCATGTGGAATGTATTCGCAGGATCGTTCTCTTCACCATCTGATAAATCTTCGACCTCAGAGTTGTCTGCAATTCTACTGCTTTTGACAATGAAAGTTTCCCTGTAATGATAAAATGATAAAATCAACTCCAAATAGAAATCTAAATTATACCGGAGACAAATGGTATATATGATGTAGCCAGCTAGCTTGCTAGATAGTTCATTCTATGGCTGAACAAATGTATCACTTGCAAGAACTACTTACACTTGTAAACTCTTCAAAATATTCCCGCGTTTATCCAAATACCAAAATAGTCCCGATATCCTCAAATGAGTACTTCATCGTTGGCGACGTTGCCGTTTGCAATTACTGCTAAAAAAAATGAACATTAACATTATTGTGCAAAGATACACTAGTTTCAAGCATGAAATATGATCTAGATTTTTACCTTGCCCATTTTTCTGCCGGACGTTGCTGTAGAAACTACTTGCTGGTATCCCAGCCATCTTGCTTTCACTGAAATGGGTGTATTGTTGTATTGTGACCACTCGATGCTGCGGGCAGGTCTCTAAAGGTCGAGGTTTTTAAAAAAATGAACTCACTCAGTACCAAAATCAGTATTTAATTTATTAATTTTGGGTGGGTGGCCACCGTCTGTTACAATGTAATGAATCAGACGAAGCAGGAATAACTATACGCTACTAAAACGATAGCGTTTGAGTCACGTAGGAAGAAAGCAACTATTTCTGTTAATCAAACCGACGGACATGGTGAAATCACGGAGCTGAAGATTTAGCGCTACTGAAGCAGATCAACCCGGATGTCGGTCTAAATTTGTGTGGTGACACCAAAAGCTGACGGTTGTGGTTTGGAATCAGGTTCGGTTCTGGTCGGATACAGTGAGCCTGACCCGGATTCGTCAGACGAACGTTCCCCGTCTGGACACACCGAGGAGCAGCCGTTGTGCAGTTGATGTTTGTTTGTAAATAAATGTGTTGTTACAACATCAAAAGCTCTTTTTAAGTGTTGTTTTTATTGTTATCTAGAAGTAAACAACTGTTTGAGATGTGTGATGTGTCACTAAAGGAATAAATATTAGAGTTAAAGTCATCCATCAGCGAGAAATGTGTGTCTGGACAAAATGCTCTTTTTCGAAGTAGTAGACGTCTCCTGGGAAATGTTTTACCACCCCGTCACAATACAATATGTGACGGGTGGTAAAATTCATCCTAAAATGGCCTTTGTTCTCCATGTGGTCAATTTCCTGACCTAAGTGAGGATACTTTCAATTAATAATGTAATTTTCTTTACATTAATAGTGTACATTTTTTGATAAAAATCTGTTTTCCCTCTCAATATTGCTTGATGGGGTGGTTGGGTTGAGCTTGACGGACCTCATCTAACATGAAAAAACAACAAAAAAAGGAATGGAAAGGAATGTCAGAACTTGCTTTCTTTGCTCCTGGCTGCTCTAGAGGTTCAAATGATGTCACTTCCTCTTTGTGACGTCACTTAAAGCAACAGTCAGTTATTTAGAGACAGAACTAGTCAGTGTGACGGGGTGGTCAGAAAAACTGAAAATAATGTTTCTATTTTGAATAAATATATTTTATGGAATCAGTGTCACACTTATACTCGTGGAAATAATAAAGGTTTGATAAAAATCTGAAATGTTTTTGGTGATATTGTGGATGCAAATTGACGTTGGTCAATACGGGTATGTGAAAATGGCCATGTTCTCATGACAATGATTAAAAATAGTACGTCACGCTCAAAAAATATAGTATTTACTCATATATCATGTTAACAAGAACAATTAAATTAGAAGTTTTAAGCTTTGGAAACACATTTTGGTAATTTTTTGTGCCTTACACACTTCATCAAACTTTGTGGCCTCAAATGGCACTCGTCTCGTAGAATGACTCGCTCACAAAATTATTGAACGAGTTATCAAATTATGTCAAGCAGATTTTACACCTTTCTTCATCACGTCTTGCTGGAAATGTCTCCTAAATTGAACCATTGCTCTCAGGCAGTGGCGTACACAGACAGACACTAGGTGGTGCTAGAGCATGTGTGTGTTTAATGTGAGGTAGCCTGTCTCATGCAGCGCTAAAGGCTAACTGCGCTACCCATAATGATTGTCGCTGCCATCCAAGGTAAATATATTCAATTCATAATTAGTTAAAGACATAAGAAATCCAGATGAATATCATTATAAACATTCAATCATTATCAGCATTAATTTGATTATAAACAGAAGTAAAATGTAAGTTCCACATGTTGGTGCACCCCCAGGGGGTAGGATTATTGGTGCACTCCATGAGGCCCTCCTGCACCCGATTCTTCACCTCCCTTCCACATTCTCTCCATCCCTCTGCACCGTTGACCCGAAGTCCTCGACCTTCTTTGCGTCTCTTCGTTGTACCCTCACTGTTGAGTTGCTAGAGCGGCCGTCACAGACCTGGACTCCCAGGAACCGAAACGTTCACACCCTCGCCGTTGATGAAGAGGAGGGTCGGCCCAGTTCTGTTCCTCCTGAAGCCTGTCTTGTTTTCGTGGCGTTCGCTGCACCGTTGTCTCTTCGGACGCCGTCTCATCGTCCTCCGAGATCAGCCCGATCGCCGCCAGCTCATTTGAAAATGTCGTTTTTGTGGGTCAAACTGCATTCAGAGCAGACATGAGAGGAACTCCTTAATCCAGATGGGGGGGGGGGGGGGGGGGAGGGGAGGCCGCCCTGGATATACCTTTACTCTAGATTCACAGTACGTGTATATGAATGTGTACCATACTGGTGCAATTCACATGGAGTATTAAAAAAGTATTTTAATGAAATAACACTAAACACAGTCACACTTTACATCCCGTCACGGTGAAGAAAACATTTTGATCCCATATAAAAAGGAAATAAAATCAGAGACTCAGTAGAAGCTCAGGAAGCCGTTTGAGAAAGAGGGAGGGAGCCCAGCTGTTCTCGTGACGTCACAGAGCGCGAACATAATCAGGAATACTTAATTGATCAGAATTGTTCATGTCAGTAAATGACAAGTTATTGATTATCCACAGGAGTTTATGGCTTTTGAATCGCGACGTCATCACGAGTGTCGTCGTGTGACGTCACGGCACCATGACGCAGCTCATCCAGCTGAGGCTGCAGCTCCCGTGCGCTCGGTCTGCACCGGCAGTCCGCGCTCCAGCAGCGGCTCAGCAGCGTCCTGCACCGCCGGCCGATCTCCGACCGGAACACCGGGTGCGCGTCCACCGACGGCCGCAGGCCGCGCGCCACCACGGCGTAGAGCACGTGCTGCCGGTCGCCGGTGTACGGCGGCTCCCTGGTGACCAGCTGCCACAGCGTGATCCCGAAAGAGAAGATGTCCGCCTTGGGGGACACCGGCTCGCCCCTCAGCATCTCCGGGGGCCGGTGCGTGTACGTCCCGCCCACGTGGCTGAGGTGCGGCCCGACGGCGCGCGCCTCGCAGCCCCGGTCCAGCTTCAGCGAGCAGCCGAAGTCCGCGATCTTACACGCGTCCCCGGAGGACAGCAGCACGTTGGCGGGCTTGATGTCCAGGTGCACGACGCCGTGCGCGTGGAGGAACCGCAGCCCCCTGAGGATGTCCGCGCCGTAGCGGAGCCACCGGTCCGCGCCCAGCGGCTCGGCGCGGTCGTAGATCGCCTGCTGCAGGTTTCCGCCGCGCACGAACTCCATCAGGATCGTCCCGATGCTGCGCTCGTCCTCGAAGTCCGCCGGCACGGCGGTCGTCGCCGCGATGACGCGCACGATGTTCGCGTGGCGCAGGTGCGCGGCGTTCAGCTCGGCCCAGAAGCTCTGCCGGGACGCCAGCTTGTTCTTGGCGCACTTGTTGACCCTCTTCAGCGCGACGGTCTCGCCGAAGTACTCCGCCTTGTACACGGAGCCGAACCCCCCGGAGCCCACGGGCTCCACGGCGCGGAGCTCCTTCCAGTGGATCACGGACGACCAGAGCCGGCTGGCGGCCCTGCTGGCGAACCGCTGCACGGGGACCTGCAGGCTGGAGCCGGCCTGCGGCTTGGTCAGCGGGCTGCTGAAGGTTCCGAGCTCCGGGGACGGGCAGAGGTCGGCGGGCAGCAGGCGCGTCACCGGGATGGGAGAAGGCATCGCTGCGGACTGAGCGGCAGCCGCGCAGACCCGAAGCTCTTCACCTGTCGCGGCCACAGCGCCCCCTGCTGCGCTGGAGTAGGTACTGCTGCACTGTTGGGCTTCGGCTACAGCGCCCCCTGCTGCCCTGGAGTAGGCACTGCTCTCTGTTGGGCTTCAGCCACAGCGCCCCCTGCTGCCCTGGAGTAGGTACTGCTCTCTGCTCAGGTTCAGCGGGTTCGTCCCGAATCAGATCGATCTGCTGCAGAATCGGTGCGTTTACATGGACACATTTAATCGGATTAAAAGCCCGGCCCAAGGTTTCCCTCTGACCGTAGCTAGGCTGACACAAAGCACCAGCTCTGTTGACCCTTCTGTTCCGACTGGTCTCAGTAGTGAAGATTTCATGAACTTCTTCAATAACGAAATCTGATCTATGAGGGACGACAATCATCAGACGACTTCATGTGCGATAACTAATGTGTGCAATCACTAAATACAAAGTAACTGCACAATCTAACGGCATCAACTGTTTATCAATTCCAATTCGTGTTGTTTTCTTATTCTATTACTTGTGTTTCATGTTGTACCTAAGCAGCAAATGGAGCAGCACTCCTAATCTCATTGTATATCCACTATGCAATGACAATAAAGGCTTTATATTCTATTTCTACCTCATTTTACTGTTTATACAGTGAATGCGACTGACTGAAATGCATTTGCATTTTTATGTTAGCTATAGATATATGGAGTATAGATATATGGATATATGAAAAACTAAAAAATATTTGCCATCGATATTTCAGTTATGGGTTACTTACTTTGACGTAATCGTAGCGGCAAGCAGGGTGGCTCTCCAGCTCAAAGGAGGTGAAGGTCAGGTTGACGGCCTGATTACCAGGCATCTCAATGACCCAGAGGCAGTCCATCCTGGGTTCATAGAGCCCATCCTGGTTTGGATCTGGAGATTGAATAATTCCTATGGGCCTAGATATGTACCCACCGCATCCCTGTGCTGGACCTTCAGGAAAGCCAGAGGCATAAAGTGACTGGCTAGATCGCCATACTCATCAAAGTATTTATTAACAATGTCTGAAGTTTAAACTATTTATATGACAATAAGCTGCTGATGCGACATCATATTTTCACTGTCACTAAGAAATTGAAAATGAATAATGAATAACTTTAATATTTACAATGCATTAGGGACGACATTCATCAGTGTCTGCCCACTTTAAGCATTGACCTCTCCCTGAGTGATGGAAGTAGAGATTCGACTGTTACTCTTGATATTTACTTGGATAGTTTCACCCCCATTAACCTGCAGCAACTAAGTGTGGCTATTGCCTCATCTAAACCGTGCTCTGGTCTCTTAGACCTGGTCCCAACTAAGCTACTTAAAGAAGTCTTCCCCTCAATTAGAATTGCTTTGCTAAATACGATTAATCTATCTTTACTCACAGGCTATGTACCCAAGTCTTTTAAAACAGCAGTCATTAAACCGCTTCTCAAAAAACCAACATTGGATCCTGATGTCTTGGCTAACTATCGGCCAACTTCAAACCTTCCATTCCTGTCAAAGCTTTTAGAGAAAGCAGTTTCCAGTCAGCTGTGTGAATTCTTACGAGACAATAAGTTATCTGAGGTTTTTCAGTCGGGTTTCAGAGCTCATCATAGCACAGAGACAGCATTAGTTAAAGTCACCAATGACCTTTTACTAGCGTCTGATAATGGACTTGTCTCCGTGCTTATTTTATTAGATCTTAGTGCAGCCTTTGATACAATAGATCAGATTCTGTTACAGAGGCTGGAACAATCTGTTGGCATTAGAGGATCTGCATTGAACTGGCTTAGATCATATTTATCCGATAGATAACACACATCCCTACTCTAAAATGCTTCTTGTGACTCCGATCGCTGCGGTTTACACAGGAAAAACCAGACATTTTCAGGAATAACCAAGCAGACACACGGTTTGATGCTTTGCTTGTTTACTATTTTTTTCCACTGTAACCTCCATTATAAGTGTAAAAACACATGAGGTGACAACTGCAGCTCTTCTCTCTCATAGCAGCAAGGTGTGTAATCAAATCAGGTTTTTCTGCCAGACAATAAATAATCTGCCTCTTTGGATGATCTTCACGTATAAAGAACAAGGGAATATATACCATATATATATATATATATATAAATTTGTCTATAAAAATCCAACAGTAGTTTATAAAATAGATTTGAATGGAATATTGAGATTTAGCAATGAGTCCATCATTGTCACAGGATGGCGTTGTTGAAATGCAAATAAAACCAACATGGCTGGAATGGAGTTAATCTCTGAATTTCCTCTGATCAGATTAATGGCGCCCGATGGAGTCACATCTCTGAGCGGTGGCATCTTCATCTCTGCGGCGTGGCCTCCGTGACAAACTGACTCACATTCCCAATACAACGGCACAAATGTGGAGAGGTGGTGTGGAAGGAAAGTCACAGTACATTAACAATACGTGTAGCTATATAGAACAACCAGGCATACTGACAACTGTTCAGCTAAACTGGATACAAATTATACATTTAAGAACTAGAAAAGAGGTTTGTAGCACCTTAAGGAGCTTTAGAAGTATGTTAGCAGCTTGATCCAATACCAAAATAGATTGCAGTGTTCTTACATACACATTCAACAAAGTTCTCTGGTACCGCTGAAGCTTATAAAGAAATTTGACGTGAACCGCTTTTGCTTTTCTTTTTCAGGGGCATGAATTTAGGATGATACAAAAAAAAAAAAAATCAAGCTCTTCTTGCTCGAGCAGGTTTTTCCTTCAGAATTAATCCAAAAGTTATTGTTCCCACATGTATATATGAGTTACACTGCAAAACCTGAATCTAAGTGAAATGAAACATCTGAAATCCCTTCCCACCAGAGGGCGTACCACCTGTCACCCCGTTAAAGATGGGCTCAATTTGAAACGGGGAATGTGACAACAACTCTTGAAACAAAAACAGTCATCTGGTTATCTATGTTTTCATCATCTTGTTTTTGAGATACCTGTGATGAGAAATTCCTCATTTTCCAAAGCCGCTATACTTTTATCATAGTTTCTTCTATCTATCAAATATCTTACTTCCATCTGGGGGCAGTTAGCTTTTTATTTAAAGCTAGTCGATGTAAATATTTCTTTCATCTCGATTCATTTTTTGCAGTGTCTCCTTCACGTTTAAGTGAGACATCAGATGAACAGATAACAAATCAGGACACGATCATCCGGGAAGTTCAAGATATCTGGTTTGTCTTGTTAACAACGGATTAACCAGCCAGGACATCATCATAAAATTAGGCGTCATCAATTCATTCACATCAGCTTCATTATTGCTTGTGCTCTCAACAAAACCAGCCGTTTAATAGTAAAAGACCTCGAAAAACTAGGTCTACAAAAATCTGTGTTTAAGGTAGATTATCTGTTAAAGACCCCTCAATGAGATACACAGAACACTTGTGCAAGTAAAGCAAAACTGAAACTCTGATAGGAAAAAAAAAAAAACACTGTCAAAAGTGTACCTGTAAAAATAAAACATTTTATATTGTATGTACATAATATTGTTCTCTAAAACAGCTAAATATATAATCTATACATTTGTAATAAAGGTATTGAAGATACTTGAAGAAATGCAGACATTCAATTTACAAAAAGTGCTATAAAAAATAATAGCGGTTTCTTAACATCTCTTGTAAAACCACACATTGTCAGAAATACAAATGGCATACTTCTATAAATGTTTTGAAACAGTACACATTCAACTCTACACGTCACCAAAGCCAGAAAACTTCGATATTCAACAAGTCTTTTTGGAAATGGGGAACTTAACACTTCTATTTGATGTTTGCTGTCAGACAGCGATGTGTGTGTGTGTGTTTGTGAGGTAAATGACATCAGATCTATTGGTTATAGATCATAGAACCATCTTTCCCTCGGCTGGTGTAGACGGTGTGCAACCCAATGTCTCTCTGTTGTTTCCGCAATGTGTATTCTACTGATGAGATATATTGATTTTATTCCATAGATCAGCTGTCATCGTGCAGCCACCAAACCAACCGAACTATTTTAGTAAAGAATAGCAGTAGTGAAATTCTGACCGTAAAAAGTAGTTAAAATTCATTTTAAAACATTCGTCTCGGATTTATGGGATCTGCTGACATGAATTGATTACAATATTCAGAATTATGCTTCAACAGAAACTAGAGCGATTTGGAGACCTCAGAATGATTCGTTCATTCATTTCCTTGACCGCTTATCCACCTTGTGGGTCACGGGAGTCGCTGGAGCCTATCCCAGCTGACTTACGGGCGAGAGGCAGGGTACACCCCGGACGCGTCACCAGCACGCCGCGGGGCCGCACAAATGACAAACAAGCACTCACGTACGCAGACAACTCACACTCACACCTGCAGACAATTCGGTGTGGCCAATTCAGCTACCCTGCATGTTTTTGGCGGTGGGAGGAAACCGGAGAACGTGGAAAACACCCACGCGGACGCCGCATAAATAGCATTCAAACCCAGTACCTTCTTGCTTTGAGGCGACAGCGCTTCCCACTACGCCATCTTAGAATTCATATTTCATTCAGCCCCCCCCCCAATTCTCAAGCTCATTTATACCCCACAAGATTACAAATGCATGGAGTCCCAGGTCGAGGGGCATTGTCAGCGATCTTGTATTTCTACCATGTTCTAATAATCTCTAAGAGTAGATGTATTCTCAACAAGCTGCTTTCCTTTGTAGATTGGCTCAACCCAGCCTTGTGCAGCGCTACAATTTGTTCCTGGTGTTCTTGGACAGCCCTCTGGTTTGGCCATGGTGGAGATTGGGGTCTGACTGTTTGAACATGTGGATAGGTGTCTTATAGATAATGAGTTGAATGAGGTGCCATTAATACAGGTAGCAAGTGGAGGAATGAAGCGCTTCTTAAAGAAGAAGTAACACATCTGTGAGGGCCGGAATTCTTGCTTGTTTGTAGGTTCCAAATACTTATTTTATGCAAAGATTTAGAAATATATATTTTTTTAATCATACAATGTGATTTTCTTTTCACATTCACAGTTGAAGTGTACCTGTGATGAAAATTACAGACCTCTCATCTTTTTTAAGCGGGACAACTTGCACAATCTCTGGATGCCAATTAATTTTTTTGCCCAACTGTAACTGACCGGAACATTTAAAATAAAAAATCTGGTACATGGAATAAATGTGTAAAGGAGCACACATATCCCAAAAGTACACCAGTCCCTACAAAAACTAAGACCAAAACAAAACAACTCGAGTGTAACAGACACCACAAAATTCAGAATGGTCACTGTGAAGTAAATTCTAAAGCTCGGAGTTAGAAAAGAAAGCCAAATGTCACCGCAATCAGAATACTCGTCGTTCATCTATATGAAAATGACTAATTTGCGTTTAAACAACTCATTGCTGCCATTAATCCATATTACTGCTTCTCTAACAAACGAGTGCGGTGATTTTACACAACTGCCAGCACAAAACACAGAGGTGCTGGCATTGTGAAATGTGTTGACCTTTGTGAAACAACTCAAGTAAAGACGCCTGTGTATGTTATAGCCCGAAGGATTCTGGAACAAACCTTGATGCTGCTGCTGTCAGCTCAAATATCATCCTGAAAGACATTGCTCATCCAGAAGTCTCTAGCAGGACTGAAGACTACCCTGTGTAGCAGAGGTCCCGCTCAGCCTACCCCGAACCATCAGTCCCAGCTTAGCTGCAGCGGTGCCTCCGACCCAGGAAACCGGTCTCAGCCTGGAGCTGGAGAACCAGAGCCTAAATAAAGTGGTGGACGACCAGAGAGCCACCCTGTCCAAAATGGAGTGTCGGGTAGAGGGCCTGAGAAATCCCCCGTGACCCCGACTCCTAGTCTTTCTGTTCCCTACACAAACGGCACGGGCATTCAGCTCATCTGCAAAAGAGGAAGACGATGTTGATGAACATTTTGACCTGTGTGGGAGTGACACTCCGGTTTGGACAGAGCGGTTCTCAGGTCGTTACTGGTGTCTGGTTTTAGTCGATACAGTTGTGTGGCTCAACATGCCTGTATGTGCGTGCGAGTGCGTGTATCGTGTACATACTGGATCACTGAAAAGCTTGGTGGAAGCGAGGCAGTGTAGTGGGTGCGTTCAGGTTAGATATAAACGAAGAGGGCAGGCATTGAAGTGGACTCTCTACAGCCTCAGGGACATCGGCGGATTGGGACGGCAGCTGGACAACAGGTGTGGGCTCTTCATTGGGTGGATAGGTGACAACCTGCCCCCCCGTCTGGTTGTATGGTGGCCCATTGAGTGGCAGGAAGTTGAAAAGCTGCGAGAAGTCCATGAGAGAGGAAGACGAAGCCAAAGACTCTCCTGTAGAGGCTGTGGCCACTGGTGTGGATATTTTGGACAGTGACGCTTCCTGGCCAGTTTCCTCTAGTATTCCCACTTGACCTTCCAACTCAAGTTTGGAAGAGGAGAGTTGGTGTTCCTGGACTGCAGAGGATGAGGAGGGCATACTTCCCTGCAGCTCCATCAGATAAGTCTCCAGTTCTCCCTTTAAAGTTTGCTCCCGCTCCTGTGAGGAAAAGGTATATGAGGTAAAGTTGGAGGCCAGCGGGTACTTCAGAGAAAAGGGGTGTGTCGGGGTGGAAAAGAGCTCCGTGTCCAGAACAGGGTTTGCATACATGTTGAGCTGGTGTAGCCTTGGCGTCAGCATTTCCGGGAGCTCACCCTTGATGCCCCCGGATGCCAAATCATAGACGACTGGCTCTAGAGAATCTGCTGGCTCAGTTTTCACCCTCAGCAGCTCCCGAGCATGACTCTTCTTCATGTGACGTGTAAGATGGTCCTTCCTACCAAACCGCTGGGCACAGTACTGGCATAGGAAATCCTTGCGTCCAGTGTGCACCACCATGTGGCGTCGCACATCTTTACGGGTGTAGAATCGCCGCTCGCAATGCTCACAGTGGTGCTTTTTCTCTCTGGTCCCAGCAGACGACTTGCCAGCGTGTGTTCTGAGGTGTTCCAGAAGAACCTCTGTGCTGGGGAAAAGCTGCAGGCACACTTGGCACGTGAGGTCCCCACTGTTGGCGGAATGGAGGGCGAGGTGGCGTTTGAATCCAAGCTTGGTGTTGTAGCTCTTGCCACACTCCTGACAGGTGAAGGCCTCTTTATAGGGGTCATGAGTGTGCAGATGATTCTTTAAGTGATCCTTGCGGTGGAACATTTTCTCACAGTATGAACACTTGTGGATCTTTTCTGGGGAGTGAGTTGCCATATGCCTTTGAACACAGACACATTCTATGAACACTCAGAATTGATGCAATCAAGTTTTAAGTAGGCATGCTTTACATTACACACAAGTACAGGCCTAAAGGCTAATAAACACGAACACACCATAGCGATAACTACTGAGCACTATGCTACGGTAGAGGTGCAAAGAGAGAAGCAACATGCTGCAGCTCGCTGTGTGCTAGTACTTGTCTGTACCGTAGCAGCTTGTATTTGGAGACGAAGGCCTTGGTGCAGTCAGGGTGGGAGCAGCGGTAGGGTCTTTCTCCTGTGTGAGAGTACGAGTGCACCTTCAACTTCTCCAGACTGTTGAAAGCTTTCTCACACTCCTGGCAGCGGAAATTTTTATTTGGTTTCCCCTCTGCTCTCCGGCGCCTCCCCATGGGTGTCATAAGCTTTGCTTTTTCCAAGGTGTGATCACGGTGGCCCTGGGTTCCTGTGGCCATGGCACTTCAAGGACGACCAGCTACATGGACAGGGTCCAGTAGCCGATGTGCTGTGATGCAATTATTCTGTCCAGTTTTATGTGTTCAACACCACCTGGCCTTACAGGCCTACGAGAGGGAGAGAGAGAGAGGGAGAGGGAGAGAGACATTGAATCGTTCAGTTTCTAAATTAAATTGGATACAACCAGAAGTTTATCTCACTCATATTAATTTACATCAAGAAGCTGGTTTTCATTTCATTGTGAATACCAAAACTGAGAGGGAGAAGTTACATCAGAACGATGAATGAACACGATACCTGCAGAGATTAAAGGAATGATTATTGAAGTGTAGTTGCTTAAAGGTCCCATATTCTACCCTTTTTCCACAAGTTAACGCAGTTCTCAGGCACTTGTATGAAATATCTGTGACAGTCTTTCATCAGAATAGCGAACAGATGCTGCAGGACAGAGTCCCTCTTGTCTCTCTAACAGCTCTCTCAGAAACAGTAGCAAAAGGGGGGGAGACTCATTTCACACACAGACACACACACGGCGCGATGATCCGCAAATAATCTCAGGACGGAATAGAAATGCTCTAAATCATCCATCCATCTTCCAACCGCTTATCCAGGGTCGGGTCGCTGGGGCAGCAGCCTAAGCAGGGAAGCCAGACTTCCCTGCTTCTGTTCCCAGGCCAGCCGAGAGAGTCTCTCCAGCGCGTCCTGCGTCTTCCTCATTGTCTCCTCCGGGTGGGACGTGCCCAGAACACCTCACCAGGGAGGCATTTTTAAATGCCCGCGCCTCCCCGTCAGGCTGCTCTCAATGCGGAGAGGAGCGGAGATACTCCGACGCAGCTTCTCACCTATTCTCCACGGGAGAACGCAGTCACGCTGCGGAGGAAGCTCATTTCAGCCGCGTACCTCGTTCTTTCGGTCACTACCCAAAGTTCGTGACCACAGGTGAGGTCAGGAACGGAGATCGACCGGTAAATGGAGAGCTTCGCCTTTCGGCTCAGCTCCCTCGTCACCATGACGGATCGGCGTAGCGTCGGTAGTATCGCCGACGCTACGCCGATGTCTCTCTCTGTCTATCTGCCGCTCCATAAAGCGTCTCGTTCAAAGTGTTTACCAAACACTAAAAATAATTTACCCATTTTTGCTGGAACATTACCACCAAAAAGAAACTTTATGCAAGGAAAAGGCCATAGAGCGTGGACGGGCAGAACACAGACACACGGACGCACACGTGCACATCTTGTGCTCGTTCGCCCCGCGTGACATCACAGTGGGCGCGATATCTTCCAGACGTGTTTTAGGGGGCGATTACAGACCTACCCAAACTACGAAGGATTGACTGGATGGTTTATTTAGCTGTGTTGGGTTAATAAGGACCCAAAATTACCATAATAGTGTAGAAACATGGGAAAAGTGAGTTTTTCATCATATGTCACCTTTAATTGTTTTATATAGCAGCTCTTTAGTCAGCATCTTGTTCAGCGTGAGCCTATACGTTACATTTTAGTTTTGTCTGCTCTCTCTCTGAATCGGAGTTGATGTGTATTCAATGTTAAAATGTAATATTTTTCATAACTTTGAGAGGATTGTGAGTTTAGATAGCAAAGCAAGGCACCTCCACACGCTTACATATCGTTCATATGTGTTCTATAGTATTTTTCTGAAGTATTGTTACTGTTATTCTTCAGGGTATGGGTTTGTTGTGAAATGTTGTACTCTATATTTCTACATGCAGGCAATATACATTGACGGTGTTATTACCGACATACGCCACAAGAGGGAGTGTACTGCTTGGTGAGCGCGCCTGACAGTTCACGTTGCAGCTACGCAGGCACGCAAACGCTAGAATGCCGTGCGGGAGAACAACGGCGTACGTGAAATATGTTGTCTGTATGTTAATTACAGTAAATTCTTTCAAAACACAAAACACGAGTCATTCTTCAAGTGTGCAAAAAATGTCATTCTGGATCCGATCCATATTAAATTTGGTGGTGAGATAGCAATCCCCACCCTACATGACTGTCAAATTCCATAAACATTGGTCAATAATCAAGCGATATATTGATGAACAAATTTTGAACTGCCATTGACTGCAATGTTACCGAAAATGTCAAACTAATCCATAATCCAGCATCTCTTCTGGATCACCACTAAAGTTTAATCAACTGTTCCTGATAACATTCCCAATATGTCTTGAAAATTTAATCAAGATCCATCCAGAACCTTTTCAGTTATCTTGCTAACAGGCGGACGGACGGAAAACAAACGACGGCGATCACATAGCCCCCGCTTTGGCCGAGTAAATATCATTTGCAGGCTGGCTCGGAACGCTTGTACGTCTAACCCAGGGGTGGGCAAACTTTGACTCGCGGGCCACAATAGGTTCTAAAATTTGACAGAGGGGCTGGACCAAGAACAGATGGATGGAGTGTTTGTATGAACTAATCTAAATGACATGTAAAATACATTACATTAAAAGATTTGGCATTTTACAGGTAGTAATACAGGGAAAAGGTCAAATGAATGTATAATATATAATATATAATAAATATAATATATAAGAATATATAATATTTGAAGAGTCAACTTTCACATTGTATTTTCTAACTTTTCCAAAATGTCTTTCCTTTCCTAAAATTTGTCACAACCGAAACACAAACTTTTATTAGAATAAAAATGATTATATTAACCGACTCATATTTTTTTCCATTTCATACTGTACAGAGTTTTTTTTTTAATTAATATATGTGGTTTCTGCATTAAAATTAATTTAAATGCATTTTTAGCAGAATTTAATATTTCTTTCTAAATGTCCCACATTTTAATGCTATCTTTCCTTGTAAAATGTTTAAAGTTGATCATATTGACCCCATAATTCATGCTTGCTTAAAGCACACATACACTTAACCAATCATTATCATAAAATATATATATATTACGTATATTTTATCTTTCATCTTTTATCGTATGGTGCTGCACTGTACTGGAACCTGAACCTCCAGATAGGATCAAGAAAATATCTACCTGCCAAAACACCTAATAATAATAATAATAATGCATTTTATTTATATAGCGCTTTTCGCAAATTCAGTGTCCGCAACAAGATGGTCTGCACATCCAACACAACTTAAAAATCACCTGTGGTAATCGTTACGTCATAATGTCATGGCTGACTGGTGCACACTCACAGGTCACTTTTGTTTTTATCTACACCCGTTTTATCTATTCATTAATACAAATTTCTAATCAGCCAATCACACGGCAGTGATTGGCCAAAGCAATCTGTTTCAGTTCAAACTGAGGAGGAGGAGGAGGAGGATGAGAAGAAAAAAGAGAAGAAGAGTAAATTGGCATGGTTGAAACTGCCGATCCTGCATTCACAGCCATCTTTTAGGTTCACAAACTGGCCCCTAGGAGGCACATTTCCCAGTCACAGTTATTTGAGGAAGAAATGCCTTCCCAGATGTCAAATGAGATTGGCCTGATAAAAAAGGCAACAGTACCTCAAATAACCATTTGTTATAAGAAGTATGCAAAATAACAATTCTGAAATTGGCACAAGGCATCGACCCTTGAAGCTGCAGCAGCAGCAGACCACACAAAGGGCCACTTCTGCCAGAGGAGCCCGAGTTACAATAGCCATGGCAAACACCACATACTGCCAGAGTATTGTTGCTGACCACGTCCACGTCTTCATGGTAACAATGTAGCCATTTCCCGACGGCTGCTTCACACAGATAAACCATTTCACAAACCTCTAATCACATCAAACTCTTTCTGGATCTCAGTTCAATAGAGCAGCTTTGGGATGTAGCAGAACAAAAGACACACAACGCAGCTGGCAAATCTGCAGCAACTTCGTGATGAGAAATCTCTGACAAATAGACAGAACCTTGTGGAATCTATGCCGTGAAGGATTAAGGCAGCTCTGTGAGCAAGATGCACCTAATTAATTCAACCTTTAAATAAAAGGTAACTTTTATTGAGAATTAATTCGCTTTTTCAATAATGACCTGGACCTAAGTCGCATGTTTTGAGTGGTGAGAGGAAGCCGGGGAACCCTAAGGGAACCCACGGGGAGAACAGAACTCCTCACAGAAAGGCAGCAAGTCGGATTTGAACCTGCAACCGGTGCTAACCACTGTGCCACCGTGCTGCTAATAAAGTGAGAGAACATCAGATATGAAATGCACCAGCTCCATGAAACATGTACAAAACACATTTCCTGCTGATATAGTTGAAGAGCAACTATATTCATCCATTATTCATATACATACATACATACACACGCATATACCCACGTGTGTATTTCTATACAATACACACGTGTAATTAGACATCTCTCTAACCAGTCAAAGCAACAATGACATTGCAAATATTTGGATGTGATAAAGTGGGAAGCGTGATCGACCCGTCTTCAGGTGTGGCCTGCGGTACTGCAACGCTGTTTCACTGCCATCTTCAGATCAATCTAAAGATGAGCTCGAGTGATCAGAATCTGCATTCTGTGTCGTCGGGTTTAGTGAATAAAGGTTAAAGCTATTTAGGTTAGGTTGAGACGTTCTCTGCGGATGGACCATGCCACTCCTCTGACCAGTCCATGTTACGGGTATTAGTATTATGGGCTGGTCATATTACTCTAAAATGTGAATATAAGGGGTATTAAAGCAAAATATGGGCGATTCCTACAGACATAACCGCTTTAATGGATATTCCTCTGCATAATATC
The DNA here is from genome assembly GCF_040956055.1 of Brachionichthys hirsutus. Classification (NCBI taxonomy): domain Eukaryota; kingdom Metazoa; phylum Chordata; class Actinopteri; order Lophiiformes; family Brachionichthyidae; genus Brachionichthys; species Brachionichthys hirsutus. The sequence goes on from NC_090910.1 coordinate 2,941,290, forward strand.
TTAAAATAATTCCCTTTAGTGCCTCAACTTTAACTAATGTCCAGTTTATTTTAGTCTAGTTCCACCACTGAGAATTGATACCTGCAAGTGTACATAAACACAATAATTTATTATAATGAATTTTGCACTTCAAACAGAGCGCCCCATAGAAATGTCGTCCCCTCCTCAACTGTACATGATGAAATAAAACCATCCCATCTTCCATTTTTTAGTTCATCATCTTGGCATTGGCAATTCACACATTGCAAATTAACAGTCAGTCAGGGGGTTTGGGGTGCGGTGTGAGATTTGTGAGTGCGTTTTCTAAAAGAACACTGAGGATGATAACGTATTTGTGTGTATCAAATGATCATTTAGGCTTTGTTTTAACCTGATCTCATTTAGAGATGTATTATTTAACCTTAAATAGTTGAAAAAGATTTTTTTTTCATTCAAATAAATATTAAAATATATTAGGTAAAAATATTCATTTGAAAATTTGCATTGAGTGTAATTTATGGCAAGAATTTGTCAACAATTAATAAAATATTTCTGTTCTTGTGATTTTTGAGGACTAAAATCTAAATTTAATGTGAATGATGATCAAATTCAAATAGCATTTGAAGAAAACATTTTCTACTTCAGCCGTGACAATTTAAATAACACTGCTACCACTTAAATGCACTCATTTAAGTGGGAATAAAATCTCACCTGATTTTAAATTAGCATTACAAAAGACACAGAAATTCTTTTGACAGTTACAAACATTTATATAGTGAATTCTTTAAGGATCGTTCCTATTATAATTAATGATGCAGGAGTCATACCTGCATTTGTAGACACAACATCCTCACCTGCTTCTATTTGCAAATACTACCCCGCATCATGTTTCAATAAAGATGACACATATAGAAAATCCCCTTTAAGCCTGAGTAGCAGTTTCATATTCAAATAAAGCAAATAGCAGGAACTTGTTCCAGGACAATTTTCTCATTTCTTTTTCCATTAATCCAGATTACAGAAATATGCCATCAGCTGTGTATCCATCACACAGTTTACATCACATCAATAGAGAATACATGTGATGGAAGAAGCTTCTGATCTTAACACTGTCAGAACTTCCAGAAGCACGAAGCAGAGCAGAATGCGACTCATCCTCCAGGAAAGCTGTCAAATAGCACCGAACCAAACACAAGATAACTTTTAATCCGGGAACAAGTCAAATCTGAAACCCGATTCCTCTCCCGGAACTCTCCATTTCCATTTCGACACGTTATTGACAAACAATCGTTCGCCTTCAGAAGGTCCCAGTCAAACTGTCACGTGTGGACGAGGCGATCGATACTCGGAGTGGGCAAGGTGGAGAAGCACGCAGCCATCGAGCCGCTGGAAACTACAATCTGGCGTCTGACGTTATAGAAATGATGACATGTTGACGCGGCTGATGATGAAGAGTAAAATATGAACACAGAAAGAGGGTTCGTTAACGATAGTGATCAATACGAGTGCGTCGCACTGCTTTGGTTGTGTAATAAATATAAACTATATGTTCAACTTCAACTTTTCTTAATTCCATTGGTTCAAGTGTTCTTCAATGTTCGTCAACACGCACGCCACTAACGCGACTATTGACGGCTTCTCTTTGCTTTTTTTTTTTTAACCTTCGCTTGGTTCTCTCTGTGGTTTCTCCGGACTGGGTACTGATTAACGCAAACTTTCCCCCAGCTCACCGCGCTCTCATAATTTAAATAACCCCGATATTTTAATTCAAAACCTGAGTCATCACTTACTTAAATTACATCAAACTTACCCCGCGCGCTTCAGCATCCTTTCTGTTGACTTTTTCTTGACTTTCAACTATTTTCCGAATTTTTAATAATTTTTTTCTCATATTTTTTGCTAGACGCGGCGGGCCTGGAAATTGTTTGCTTTCCCGTCTTTCGAGCAGCCATTGTGTATGCGCTGCGATGCAACCGCACTAGGAATTAGCTACGCCCATTTGAAGTCCCGCCCACACGCGCTCTTTTGATTCGTTTAAAGGCGCTGTCCGATTCACCTCCACGGTAGAAGTAGTCTCTTGAAAAATAAATTAGACGTAGATTCGGACTTGCCTGATATGTTGTCATTCGCTGAAACTAGATTTGGTCCAATTTACAACAAAATGTAGACCTGCGTGCCAGCCGACGAATTCAATTGGTTCATTGCGTTGTCAGTCTCCGAACGTGGCTTTTGTGAGTTCTCATTGGCTGACGCTGCTGTCAGTAGCTCGTGACAGCTTCGGCTACTTCCGGGTGCGCTGTTGCGGTAATGAGAGTTCAGTGCCAGTGTAGCTTAGCGTCGTTAGCCACGCAGGCTACGGCTAGCGGTTAAACTTCTTCAGCTAGCTTTCACACGATTGAAAGAACGAATTGCATTTCAAAGAGCTGCACGTCGCGCGGATATCGTTTAGTGATTTTTGATCGATATTAAATAATTGAATAACGTCATCGCTGCGGATATTAGCGCGTTCGCAAGTCTTTGAGCTACAACCGGATGCTAGTTGTTAGTGTAAACTGTAAAAGGTATGTTTAAACGGTAAGTCTTAATCAGTGAAGGTCAGCCTGCTAGCCCGTCACAGCGCTGTGTGTGTGTGTGTGTGCGTGCGTGCGTGCGTGCGTGTGTCTACTGCTAGCTGAGCTACACGTGCCTTCATTGGTGCGTTTCCCATTTAGGGATGTTTTATAATCGACATTTATTTTCATTCCGTGGCGGCAGGTTGTCGAGCACATCGTGGGATTTGTCCCCAAAACACTTCAGCGTTTTCTCACTAAATGTTAATTTAGACATTCCGTCGAGGCACCTTCTGATAATTCTGGGAATTTTTAAGAATTTAAATGGTTTTATTCTGATGTTTTCATTCTCAACTTTCCTTTTGTCTCAGAAGGGTGTGAAACATGGCAGCGTGAGCCTCCTAAATACTTCTGGGTTCTCTGGCAATTTGGAAAGTATTTTACTGAGGAAGAGGCAGGAGGCGGAGCTAGAAGTGCAGGAGATGAAGATGCTGAGGTTCTCCTTGGGAGTGACCAGGTTGGACAGGATTAGAAATGAGACAATAAGAGGGACAGTGAAGGTTAGACATTTTGGAGACAAGGTCAGAGAGACCAGACTTTGATGTTTGGACATGTCCAGAGGAGAGACGGGCAGTGAGAAGAAAACACGCGTGATGATGATGATGATGGAGATGAAGCATGAATGACCGTGGCGTACACGGAAGTGATTCGGCACGCCAGTACGAGCGGAGTACATCGATACGTACAGTCCTCAAACAGAAGTATCTATCAAGAACACAAAGAAGGCAGAACTATCAAGTATGCGTTTATGTGAGGAACAATTATGGGGCGTCACCGTTCCAAAGTCTCTCCTCGCACGGCACGCCGCCGTTAGCGCTGTCGTCTGTCGTGAAGGTCAAAATCATAATAAAGCCACATTTTATTTTACAGTAATACTGTAATATATATAATATATTATATCGTTGTGTGTGTAATAAAAATATTCCGTTATCAGCGTTGATTTGGGCGTCTTTAGACGCCAGAACGGATGAAATAGTTTTCACTTATTTTATACGGGAAAAATGTATTTGACATCGGAGCGATTTGAGTTACGAACTCAGTCCAGCAACGACTTGTACTCTTATCAAGGTATTCCTGTACTACTACTGTATTACTATATAGCCTCAAACCCTGGTGGACAGGCTGGAGCGGTGACTCGTGGCCTGTTTTCTCTTTGCACGCAGATCCTGATGGGAAGAGCTCCTCAGAAGGTCCGTAATCGGGATACGAACCCATGCATCGATGTAAGCTGCCCGCTGGAACAGTCTGGTGTCTGAGGGTTGTGATCTGTGCTGCTGTTCAACATCACATCTTTTTCAGGAAGGTGACGCATCCCTGAAGTGTTTGGACGAGCACAACTATGACAAGAGCTGCTGCTCCGCCCATTTCCAGAGATATAAGAACTGCAGGAAGTACTGGGTGAGTGCATGAGACCAGAACCCTAGCGCTAAAACTACTCGGTGACGTTTTTGGGACACTGCCTGGTCAGTAAAATGACAACACTTGGATTTAACCCTCGCACACCCGTACGGAAAATGCTTTTCCCTTTGTGCAAATGTCTTTTTTTATTTTCCTAAAAAGTGCTATAAAAACATTCATTCATTCATCAGATTGTAAGCAGTTTACCTGATTTGCGTGTTTGTGGGGGTGGGAGGAAGCCGGAGAACCCACGCTGATGGGGGGGGGGGGGGGGGGGGGCATTCAAACGCTTGTGAATGAATATTTTTCTCACTTTCACCAAGTTATAAATGTTGAGCAACTTCAATCCTATTAATAACTATTGAAATTACATATTTATTTAACACTGTTGTGCCATTTTGTGAATATTAACCCATGTTTTTAAAATGCTCTATGAAATATTACATGCATTAAGTGCAAAATGTGTTTTTTGTTGCTCTTTAGACCCTTGGGAATGTCTAATTGACGTACACTGAGTGAATGTGAGGCTTAATTCTAAAGCACTGCGAAGGTGCAGACGGCGCTACATCATTGCAGTCCGTTTACCATTTTAACATTTACACTGAATTTTATGAATTATTTTTGAACAATGTGAATATATCGAAGAACTTATAAGATATCGCATTATAATATTAGCCGGCAAGCTCAGCCAGTCGAGCGTGAGACTCTTAACTCATTCCGTTTTCACTGAATATTATCGACCGTGACAAACAACAAACGTACCAAATTAAATATTAAAGTATCTTCTTTCATCAGGAAACAAATGTGTGTTCCTCCCGTTTATCTAGAGATATTGGCCGTTGAAGGAGGCCGGATTCGCCCAAAACTACCAGCTTTTTGTTCAGAGCAACATTTCAGGCAGATCGCTGACTTTGACGCTATTTTTTACTTTCGTGACGCATCAAACATCTCAAGAGTTGCTTACTTCTAGAAAACAACAACACTGAGAAGGAGCTTTTGATGTTGTAATAACAGCCTGAATATAATAAATGCGAGCTACCTGCACGCCTCTCCCTCAGTCAATAGTGTCCGACACTCGGAGGCGTCCGTGTGAAAACTCACCCAGGATTTTAGTTCCGCACGGAGCGCTAAAATCGAGCTAGTAATAAATCTAATGACAAAAAATGCATAAAACTGAAAAACCGAAACGGTACGCAAGTGGACTGAACCGAACATTCAGAACCGTAACGGTTCAATACATCGCGTGAACCGTTACACCCCTACTGTATAGCATGTTCACCTCAATCTGTTATCAACCTATATAATATGTATATTATATCAATATCGCTCGTATAGCATGTCCACCATATTATCTGTGTAGATTTTAATTTAAACTGTATATTTGCCTAAACATTCTGTCTATTTTATCTACCGTATTTTCCGGACTATACGTCGCTCCGGAGTATAAATCACATTAGTCAAAAAAATGCGTCACGAAGAAGAAAAAAAACACAAATAACACAAACATACCGGACACCAATCCATCTTGTGGTGTATGCTATACGTAGCATACTCGCGTAGCTTATTGTGTATGCTATACGTAGCATACTCGCGTAGCTCATTGTGTATGCTACACATAGCATAAACCACGAGATGGATTGGTGTTTGTGTTTCTTTATGACACACACTAACAGTAATTCAGCTACACAATAGGAACATGTTGGTTAATGAGGGACGCTGCAGTGTTAGTTCGGGCTTAGCGCTTAGCTCGTGGCCCTCCACGCTTTCCTCACCTCTGTTTACGATCTCCACGCCGCCGGCGAGCGCGTGCATAGACGCTTTATTCTGTAAATGTACCTCACACTCACTCATTTACGGAACAAGTGAAGCCGTTTAGCGGCAGCATCTAGAAGCTGCACGCGTCTCAAAGCAACATTTTGCTTCCACACCTGCTCGTGTCTCGGAGCGCTCGTATGTTGAGGTATTACTGTACTTGTGAAGTAAACCTTTCGTGTTTCTTTCCTCGTAGCACAGCGTCATGCTGCAGAGGAGAGGAGATGGCGTGAGGCCCGACATGCCCACCGCTGCAGAGAGGCAGGAGTTGCTTGACGCTATTGGAGGCAAGCCCTACTGAGAGCCAACGGGGCCGCCGTGAAAGTCCAGTGTGCTGAAGGGCGCGACCGCAGGCCGACGCCTCCTGGTGGTCCTGCTGCAGCGTGGGCTGGACATCGATCTGTGTTGATGGCGTGTTGGTGGCTTATGATATGATGGAGAAGAATCAGAATGGTGAAATGTGTAATTTATTATCTATTGAGGTTTATTCACAATCTAAAGTGACTCGAGAGCAGTGGGATTTGAGAACCTTCTTACCAGTGTTGTAATTATGGGAAAATTCATGTACTGAAAATCTCACTTTCCCCATGTTTCTACATTATTCTGGTGATTTTGGGTCCTAGCAGCAAAATAAACCATCCAGTCAATCCTGCGTCGTTTGGGTCGGTCTGTAATCTCCTCCTGAGACACGTGTTCTGGGCGCGTCCCACCGGGAGGAGACCGCGGGGAAGAGCCAGGACACGCTGAGGACACGGACGAGCTGGACGAAGCGGGCGGGGAGGGGAAGTCTGGCTTCCCTGCTTCGGCTGCTGCCCCCCCGACCCGACCCTGGAGATGGATGGATGATTCAAAGCATTTTTATTCCGTCCTGAGATTGTTGGCGGGTCGTCGTGTGTGTGTGTGTGTGTGTGTGGGGGGGGGGGAGACACCCTCCCCCTGACTGTGCTCCACACGTCCAGCTCTTCCTCTTCCTCCTGCATGAGTCGAAGAAGAAGAGCAGAGTGGATCATGTTTACTTTTTGTGGTAATGTTCCAGTGAAAATTGCCAAAAATGTTTTTGTGTGTGCCATAAACATTGCCTCACGGGTTACCATGGCAACACTGCTGCGGCGCGCTCGTACTTCTGCTTCTTCTGCGTTTAGAGCGTTTCTGACAGAAATGAGGGACGCTGTCCTGCAGGATCTGTTTGCTGTTTGGACCAGAGTCTGGCGCAGATATTTCATAGAAGTGTTTTGGAACTGCATTAACTTGTGCAAAAAGTGTATAATATGGGACCTTTAAGAATTGCTTCCCGACGGCTGCATTATGTGTACTGGTATATTCCACCCGTAATAATTAACATGATAAAATCTGGCTGTGTCGAGGATGAAATCTAAAACTCTCACCCATCCATCCGTAATAAAATATAAATGTGTTGGAAGTCAATGTTTTTTTTTTTTTGTCATCTCCATGTTTCTTTATGGGGATCATGTTTTGCATGAATCTATCGGGTCTCTGCCATCATGTTTGAAAAGTTGAAAATGACATTTTTACAGGTAAAATGGTTGAACTGAGATCAGATCACAACGTAACGACGTTACCAAGCGATGTCAAAGGTTGTTACCGAGGAGGAACGCTTCGGTGTCCGTGGTGCATGAGAAGCCCTAACATAATCTGATTGGTCTGTGTTGTCATGGCGAAAATGGCAGAATTTACAAATGTGAATATTTTTCCTCAAAAATTAAACCTCAACATCACAAAAATGCATAAATGTGTTTTGCCATGTCTGTGGGATTAAACAAACTAATTGGAGTAGATGTACCACTTTGTTTTGTCTAACGTTTACTTAATTTGGTTGTAAATTTTAAATTGATTTCACACAAAGGCAAATGTATCAAGGTCTCGTTTGGCTAAAATTGAGGGGATTTTATTTGGCTAACTTAAACTAGCATTTAAACTAAGGGTTCCAATTCTGGTAACTTCAGTAGTTTGGATCAGGACTGAAGTTGATTTTGGTCCATAAAGTACTTTACTTCTTCTCACTCCTTTTCGAATATACATTTTTAATGTTTTGCTTTTTTATTTATGAATTCCAAATAAACTATTCAATTCAAGAGGGATGTAAATTGAACTGACCCTGAGAGCGTTTGAACCCAGGGATGAAACACGTGCCCCCCCCCCCACCCCCATTCTCTCCCGCCTCACCGACAGCACCAGCTAACCCCCCCCCAACCCGAACCGGCCGGCTACGGAACTGCACCTGTGTGGATCCGTTTCTCTGGACAAAGTTGTTTCAGGTATTTTTAGTGAACAGCCGACGCTAACCTACATCCATGTGGAGTTAGCATAGCCATAGCCGCGAGTTAGCATAGCCGTAGCCGCAGGAAGGTGTGAATTCAGGATTCATCCTTTACATTGAGCACCATTAATGAGTCTGTGCTACGCTAGCTGTGGGTGGTGTGAATAGAACAGCAACTGCTCTGCTTCATAGTAACATACCGGTAGACGGTAGTACATTATAGTCATGAACTCGCGTTCTTTAGATGTATTTGGCTCCATCCGTGTTCCGATTCCTCTCATAAAAATACAGCGCTTGTATCGGGACATGCAGATCAATCAGCGATTGTTTGGTGCTCTGGATTAGTGTTCAGAACTATTTCTGTTTCACATTGGAGAAAACAAATTACAGAAAAAGAACCATACAAATTTCTTTTTATCTACTCACAAAATAAAACTCATAAAATAGCTTTTCCATTTATATTTTTGTCGAGTGCAACCTAGAATACATCACTGACACTACTTCATCAATTTATTGTAGCCAATATTGCAATGCAAAAAGGAGGTACAGACAGAGGTCCAATGGCACGATGATATAACGAACCTCTGAAAGGATGGCAGTGGAACCATGAGCATGAAGAATCCTGGGGAGACCTGAGAAAATTACTCACAGCAGAACCGGTTCTGAGATTCTATGACTCAGCAAAACCCATTAAAATCTCATCTGATGCTTCAGAGTGGGCTCGGAGCCGTTCTGATGCAGAAGCCGCTCAACGACTGCCCACTGAGAATCCAAAGGACGATGATCAGGCTGCAACGCGTCACACTTAATGTGACGTATACGGGTAAAGCTGAAGTACGCTGCTGATACATTATCCAGAGCTTGACCCGAAAGAGCCCGAAAACGCCAAACTGGATGATGACGAGAAAGCTTATGTGGATTTCAGTGCACTGCCTGTCCCGGGTGTGAAAATGCAGCTCTTAAAGACTGAGACGAACAAAGACGACACTCGTAAAATGCTGAGCAAAACCATCACAGCACTAGATTGCTCACCTGCCATCCAAGAATATTGGAACAGCCCTACCCACAATTCAATGGGCTAGTGCAGGGGTCAGGAACCTATGGCTCGGGAGCCAGATGTGGCTCTTTTGATGGCTGCATCTGGCTCGCAGACAAATCTTTAATTGGAAAGGAAATTGTTTCGTTACGTACTTTCGTTATGTAAATTGTACTCGCTATGAGGCAGCGATCAGGAAGTCCGGCTTATAAACGGCGTTCTGCTCACTGGGAAAGGGACAAACGGCGATTGATAGCGAGTCGATCTGCGTTCAAAATCAGTGTCAAACCAGTAATCTCAGTGGGAAAGTGGCAAACGTACATGTCGTTGTGTCTATCTATCTATCTATCTATCTATCTATCTATCTATCTATCTATCTATCTATCTATCTATCTATTTATCTATCTATCTATCTATCTATCTATCTATCTATCTATCTATCTATCATCTATCTATCATCTATCTATCTATCTATCTATCTATCTATCTATCTATCTATCTATCTATCTATCTATCTATCTATCTATCTATCTATTTATCTATCCATCTATCTATCTATCTATCTATCTATCTATCTATCTATCTATCTATCTATCTATCTATCTATCTATCTATCTATCTATCTATCTATCTATCTATCTATCTATCTATCTATCTATCTATCATCTATCTATCATCTATCTATCTATCTATCTATCTATCTATCTATCTATCTATCTATCTATCTATCTATCTATCTATCTATCTATCTATCTATCTATCTATCTATTTATCTATCCATCTATCTATCTATCTATCTATCTATCTATCTATCTATCTATCTATCTATCGCCTAGGCAGACACTGTTCAAGTGGGGTTTCTGAAAATAGTGGTCGATGTGCGCACGTGCAAGTGAAATGAGATGTTACTTATACTTATCATATTGTTATTAAAGATATAGGTACGACCTGAAAACGGATCTAAATTGTACTTGGGAGGTAACCCCCTACACAGCAATCACTGTCTAACCAAGTTCTGCTTTTGTCCACAGACCTTGGTGCCCATCTTCATTGTTCTGATGGACGTGTTTATTGATCTGTGCCGTTCGTTTGGGTAAGCTATTGTTCAACTTCGCCGGCCTTCGGTCAAAAATGGCCTCTTTCGAAACGCATGCAGCAAGGGATTACAGGCACATTAAATAATTCAAAAGCATTTTGAGAAAATGTCTTTTAGCAACAACGTTGTTGTATTCTTTAATTATGAAAAGCAGAAGTTTCATTTCACGAACGGGGGACAACCACAATCACAACATATATATATCAATAGCATACTTGTACCAATGGTACTTGTTTTAGGTACATCACCCTCTTTGTAATAACAAATGTCAGTTGGAAAAATAGAAATCACTGTGTTGATGTTATCATCATTATTAAGAAGATACATTTGTTGACAGAGCTGGGAACAGAAAACGTTTCAACTCGGAACACTTTGTTACTGGACAAACATGAACTAACTGATGGATGTCATTGACAGCAACCAGTAGAGGTCAGCAATACACCTTCGTACAGTTCACAGTATCCAAAGAAGTAGAAAGAGCGCCATTAATCGCCACTTGTGCTGTTACATCTACTGCAGTCAGCATACTGCAATAAGTTGTTCTATTTGTTTCATCTCCAGGTTTTAGGGATGATTGAAACTTGTATACTGAATAGAATATTGGTGAAGCACTTCTCCAGTAAGTGAGTAGCTGTGCGTCATAGCTGGGCGTATTAGAACTGCTCAGCCATCATCAGGAACAGTGAAAAATCCCAATTATCTCTAAAATTAATACTACCTGTTAATTAATCTCACTATGATTTCCTTTTTTTCCTCTTACCTTTTTTTCTGCATTTTATTTTTATTGCGATTGTGACCGTCACCTGCCCTCTTGGCAGACTAGCCTATTATATTTTATTAAGTTTAATTTTCCTGCTTTGCGCCATACAGGGCTGTGCACACCACAGTGAAACATGAAACGTATAACGTGGACAAACAAAAAGTGACAAATACACAGTGTTCTGAGGAGAGTACAGTGCATTTATTTGTGCTTCTTGATTCTATCCCTTTCATCCAACCATAACCGAGAGTTAAGCCAAAACACCAGGTTCTCATCGGTCTCTAGAGGAAAGTCTGGATCATCTCACGATGATTTCCATAAGTTGTTGGTTTTCAGTATCACCCAGAGAGAGAGAGAGAGAGAGAGAGAGAGAGCATATTTGGACTTTGACAGTTTGCAAGTGATTGCTATGGGAATAAAATGATGGATTGAGGTATGAGGTACTTAAGTCTAACGGTGCAGATAGATTATTCTGATATAAAAAGCATGGTCAGAAATATACTCTCACTATCCGAACTTTCATCTAAGCTTTATTTCAGAAAATCAACATTTACATATGGGTTTACCTCAGTCCAGCTAACCATGGTCACTGTCCGTTGTGTAATCTACCAGTAAACTCTGACCCTTTACTCAGACTACCTGTCTGGATAGCATCGCTGCTGCATGCTGCCAAACGCTTGAGGAGTGACCGCTACCGTCGAAGGAAGGTCTACAGGCTCCTGCAGAGGAAACTGGTTGGTACTCATTGGTATTCATTAATGAAATATATATATATATGTTTATTGTGAACGAAATCACAATAAAACTTATTATGAGAAATGTTCTTTTAAAGACCCAACAACAACACAGGACATAACAACAAAGCGGTTAGGAAGAGACAAAGTGAGAAAGAAAGCATATCAATGGAAGAAGAAAACGTTTGGAGAATGTGAGCCCGTTAAGATATTCCCGAGGTGTTCCCAGGCAGCCAAGAGACACGGTCTTTGCAGCATGTGCCAGGTCTTCCTCGAGGCCTCCTCCCGGTGTGACATGCCTGGAACACCTCCCCAGGTGTCCAGGAGGCATCAGAAATGCCCTAGCCACTTCAGCTGACTCCCCTCGATGTGGAGGAGCAGCGGCTCTTCTCTGAGCACCTCATCCTGTCTCTAAGGGCCAGCCACTGTGGACCACTTGAATCCGGGATGTTGTCCTTTTGGTCATGACCCAAAGCTCATGACCAGGTGAGAGTAGGAACGTAGATTGGCCGGTAACTGAGAGCTTCATCTTTTGGCTCAGCTCCTTCACTACGACAAACGACTGTATCATTGCAGCTGCTGCACCGATCCGTCTGTCAATCTCAAGCTCCACCCCCTCCCTCACGCATGAACACGACCCCAAGATACTTGAACTCCTCCGCAAAGACTCCCCACAACCCGGAGAGGCTAGACCACCTCTTCCCGCAGATTTTGAGGTGCTGATCCTCATCGCCTTCGCTTCACACTCGGCTACAAACCACCCCAGTACACGCTAAACCAGTAGTTCTCAAATGGTGGGGCGCGGTGCGATGTGAGGGGGGGCGCCCGTGACCGCGGAGAAAATGCTTTTCTTCCCGTACGAGATTAAAGTGTAATTGCACATCCACTCCAGTAGTTGGCAGTGGCGCTCTGATTGTCAGAGTGCGCGCAGGGAGCATTAGCAGAAGAGCGTTTTTAAACAAACCTTCAAGAGACAGCGCAGAGAAATATTTAACGGAGTAAAAGAGAGACGGAGCGAGACGAAGATGATAAAAACAAAGTCGAAAGCAAAGACGAGGAACTATGACATAGCGTCCGTTGCGCTTGGCTTCACCGTGACTCCGGTGGGAGAAGACCGGACTTCCTCATTTGGCTAAAAGCACAATTCTTTTTTCATTTTGGTTTTGTAGGTTAAAGTGTTTTATATTTTGCGCTCCCTAGTTAATGTTGCTGATCAATTTTAATTTATTATTATTTATTGATGTTATTTAATTTAATTTATTATTTAATTGTATAAATTGTAGTTTAAGGATTAAAATTTCAGGCAAATTGATGCACTTCAAGTATTTTCTGTTGCAGACTAAAAAAATGGTAATAAAGTTATTATTTGTTGTAAGTTAATCGATATTGCTTTTTCACATTTCTTTGTATGTTAATAAGGATACAAGAGTGGGTTTTTTTCGGGGGGGGGGGGGGGGGGCAAAATGTTTTTTTCTTCCTAGGGGGGGCGCGACAGAAAATAATTGAGAAGCACTGCGCTAAACATCCAGGCTTGAAGGAACCAACAGGACAACGTCATCCGTCAAAATCAGAGATAAGATTCTTTGGTCCCCAAACCAGACCCCCTCCGATCCCTGGCTGCTTCTAGAAATTCTGTCCATCAAGATTATGAACAGAACTGGTGATAAAAGACAGCCCTGCTGGAGTCCAACATGCACCTGGAAGAGGTTTGACTTTTGCAATGCGAACCAAGGTGTGTGGCTAACATGAGAAAATGAAAATCAGTTGTGAAGGAGGATTTTTGATATTAACTGCAAAATCAAGTTAATCAGGAGAAACAGGCCAATGCAATGCACAATGCAAAATAAAGATAAGCCAAAATATGAACGGAACTAAGTGAAACGTTCCTCTCCCACTGACTGTAACCAGTTCCACTGCTGGGTTTGTCTTTGGTGTATAAAAACGTAATCTCTGCAGATAAATATATACATATATATAGAAATGTTGTGCGAAATGAAAAATGTTCTCTTGTTTGTTTTAATATTTCAAAGGAAGATAAAAATTGAATTTATCAAAAAATATTTTATACAGTATCTTCTTATTTGATACTTAATAATCTGCACCGAAATGCCGGATGTATCAAATATGATACAAAATAAATCTCACACAAGGAAATTCATATTTTAAAATCTGTCAGAAGCAATTAATACGTGTTTCTAAAAATAAAAAAAAAACTTTCTGGAAAGTATTTTATGGCTCAGGCTTTAAAAGGCAGACAAAAGAAGTTATATTCTCACCACACCTTCATTGTTCTGCTTTTTGCCCCCCTTTCTCTAAGTAAAACCTTCCTCTTTTGTTCAGGTCTTTCACAGAGTCGGTGTGAAGGAGGGGGGTCCGTGTCAGCCCACCTATGTTTACCCCAAAGAGGTGAAAATGTTGCTGCGTTCTGCCTTCTCAGAGGACGTCTGTGACTACCCAGACCCCTGTCATGATCAGGTATTTGCTCCCTTCACAATGTATTTGATCCTCGAGGACATTTTAATGAAGCATTAAAAATATCCCTGACTATACTGGCATCTTAGCTCTATATGATTTATTATGCTGTCAAAATAATAACAATATGAGTAAAATCAGAAAAAAATCTTTTACATTAGTTAAATCTTTTTATAAACTTATTTAGCATGTAGCTCGCCATTGTTACGCTTTAGTCTAGTACACCGGCAAAAGAAAAGCATGCTCCTCGGAGGGTTATATCAATAGAACGCACGCATTGAAAGATTATTGTCATTAGTTATTATTTAAATATATATTATATAATGTCTAACTGCCTAATTTTGTCTTTCCAGGTGGTGTACATCACCGTAGAGGATCTGTATAATGTTCAGCTCAACTAAAGCATATCACTGTAGTTTATTTTATTTTATTTTATTACCTGTGTCTATATTGATACCACACACGTTAGATCAGTAGAGTTGTGTAGTGTACAAATTAATGATGTTAAGGATGTTATGAGTTCAATCATGAAGTGATTTAGTTTTATTTTTAGTTTTATCTTTCGTTTTATTTGTTTCTGCGCTGAATGTCAGTAAACAACGAGGACCGACACTGACCACTGAGTCTCACGCGTTCATCTTTCATCTCACTGTAGTAGTCTATGATGATGATGGTAAAGATTTAAGATTTTCTTTACGAAAGAAATAAATGTTAGTCTTTTGAAAATTAACTTGACCCTTTAACTCATTCATACCTGCGGTTTGCCCTATATTTCAAGACCCACAGAATATTCTGACTATGCAAACACTGAACCGAACAAATGAAAGATTAAAGTCTCATCTTTCATCGGGAAAAGAAAGTGTGTTCCTACCTTCTTCCGTTCTAAACACATTTGCCGTTAAAGAGAGGCAGAAATCACAACAGTCTCTGTTCAGACACACATTTCCCGCTGATCGATTACTTTAACCCACATATGTGGCTCAGGTTGAAGTGGCAGATGTCTGCCATCTGCTGGTGTGAAGTGGTAACTACATGAGCCCCCATATTTTGCTTGTCGCAATTTTGCAACTTTGGCACTGAAGGAGTTAATGGTCAGGTCATTGAGCAGGTGCAAGCATACAAGTACCTCGACTAAATCCACACAGGGAACTGCAGCAGGCGACAACCGGCAAAGAACAGTTTACATTCCAATAAATGTGCTTGTAACGGCTTTCCGCTTTCTGTAAAGTTGCATTGCTGCCTATTAGTGTGCAGGAACTTTGGGATTAATGAAGTATTCTGAATCTGAATTCAGATGCTGAGTAGCTGGAGGCACGGACATGAAGCTCGCTGACGGGATAATGTGGCGAAGGTGTGGATGTAGAGAGGAGGTTTACGAAGCAGGCCGCCTGCTGCAGGGCAATGGAGCAATCTGGGCATAACAGAACACCTAGCAAGGGAAACCAAGGGAAACGCAGGCGAGCCATAACAGACTGCACATAATCCAGGATCTCTTCTGGATCATCTGTTCCTGTTAACATTTCCTGAAAATGTCATCATGGTGATTGCATAACCGCCGCCTTGGTCACGTAATTCACGTAATTAATCTTGAAATTGTTTTGCAGAGCAGACATGTTGTTTCCTCTCAGATTATCACTTAAGAAATCGACTTGATTTTGGTCTTTGTGTTTAAAAAAAGAGTTGATCGGTTCCTGACCCCTGTTGTAGGCATATGGCTCGGGAGCCAGATGTGGCTCTTTTGATGGCTGCATCTGGCTCGCAGACAAATCTTTAATTATAAAAAAAAATTGTTTCGTTACACTCCTTTGTGAAAGAGCAAACCGGCGACTAGAAAGCCGGTTCGCTATGAGGCATCGATCAGGAAGTCCGGCTTATAAACGGCGTTCTGCTCACTGGGAAAGGGACAAACGGCGATTGATAGCGAGTCGATCTGCGTTCAAAATCAGTGTCAAACCAGTAATCTCAGTGGGAAAGTGGGAAGCGTACATGTCGTTGTGTCTATCTATCTATCCATCTATCTATCTATCTATCTATCTATTTATCTATCAATCTGTCTGTCTATCTATCTATCTATCTATCTATCTATCTATCTATCTATTTATCTATCAATCTATCTATCTATCTATCTATCTATCTATCTATCTATCTATCTATCTGTCTATCCATCGCCTAGGCAACGCAGATGAGGCAGAGACACTGTTCAATTGTTGTTGCTGTAATTTCGCTGTCAAAAATAGCGGTCGATGTTTGCACGTGCAAAAGGGTCCGCCCAACGGCCTGTTGAGAGATCAGGAAATAAACTTCCCTCGTTTAATCGCGTTGTCAATGAGCTAATTTTAGAAACCCTTTTGAGAAAATAAATGAAAGGGAAAAAAAACGAGGAGAATCGTACTTTTCACTTTGTAGTCACAAAGAGATCAGCAAAACCACGCAGCGCCAGAAGTTACATGAATGTTAAGAAATATCCATCATTGGTTAGAAACAGCATAACAATGTAATTAAAAAGAATTCAGAGACTTATTGTACTTTAAAAGTGTTATTACATAAATGCACACATTTACTTGTATTTAGTTTTAAACATATTTTATGGCTCTCACGGAATTACATTTAAACATACGTGGTGCTCATGGCTCTCTCAGGCAAAAAGGTTCCCGACCCCTGGTCTACAATATAGCGTTTTACTGATTTCTGTTTTTTGTGACAATTAAAATTTTAAATTAGCATGAATATCGGAAATAGCAGTAAAACAAAATGCAGATAATTTGTCCTTACTGTGCACACACACACACACACACACACACCCTGAGAGTAGTCTATTATCCTGCATTGCCTCCACTACACGTATCCTGATGCTCCCCCTCCCCTTTCTATGAGATAGGAGGTTGTAATAGCCCTGCCTCAACTACTCTGGTATCCAGGATACAGTGACACATTCTACATCCTGATTGGCTGCCGGCTTTGCAAGGGTGGGCACGAAAAAAGGAATAGAAGGAAGGAGGAAAAGGAAAAGAGAGTGATCCTGGTAGTCAGATGGATGGCGGAGGGAGCACAGGCTGGGCACCATTTTAACAGGAGCTCTGCGGTTGCCAGAGACTAGAGGAATAGAAGAGGAGTAACACGGGAGGGGAGGCAGACGCAGCTGCATGTGTGGAGGCTACAGTGAGACGAAAACACGGAAAGATGAGGAGGAGGAGGCGTGAGCTGGAGAGAAGCTGCGTCTGTCCGTTTGGCTCTTAGCTTTGCATCCTGACTGACAGAGACGAGGAGCAAGAGGTAAAGACGGAACTCTAAGCTAGAGGGGAGGTGTGTATTCTATGAAGTAAAGGAGGAGGTGGGATACTCGGCAGGTAACACACAATTATCTTCACAGCGAGCAGATTTAAACACGCCGGCACAGATAGGCGCCCAGCCCCCCCGCTGGCAGGCCGGGGAAGCGCGGAGGAGGAAGAGGAGGAGGAGGAGGAGGAGGAGGAGGAGGCCAAGGCATTGATGGCTCGTGGCGGTGGTTCTGGGAGGTGGAGCAGGCAGAGGATGGGGTTCTTCACCACCGTGCTGCGCTGCAACCTCCCCCCAGAGGCACAGCAGGTGGTGGTGTTCTTCATCATGATGCTGCTCATCATCATCAATGTGGTGCTCATGTTTCTCCTGGCCTTCCAGTAGCGTACACACACATAAGCCATGGCTCGGTCGCTCTCACATTGCACACCTGTTCCCAGGTGGCTGTAAAGGCTAAATAAACGGAGACAGAGGCATCGAGGAGTCAGGGGCAACGATCCAGGGGCAACGAGTCAAAACAGGTGCAGACACCGGGAGGTGGGCGTGTTCTGCGTGTATTTGCGTCATCACGTAAAGGTGAAGTCTTTCCCGTTGACGTATATGAGCTTTAAAAGATTTTTTTTTTTCTTGCATCGCGATTCATAATTGGTCCAGGGACGCCGCCCTCGCCCAATAGGAGTTAGGCCAGGGGTGGGCAAACGTTTTGACTCGCGGGCCACAATGGGTTCTAAAATTTGACAGAGGGGCCGGACCAAGAACAGATGGATGGAGTATTTGTGTGAGCTAATATAAATGACACATGAAAGCTATAGCATTAAAGGATTTGGCCTTTTACAGGTAGCATTACAGGGAAAAGGTCAAATGAATGAGCTTTAATTATAATAAAATTTAATTTAATGCTATAATTTGGACAAGTTTGGCGGGCCGGATTAAAAAGACCAACGGGCCGCATATGGCCCCCGGGCCTGGGTTTGCCCATGTCTGAGTTAGGCGGTGGAGAGGACTGCGCTCTTCTGTGATTTAACACGTACCATAAGATGGATTCTAGAAATACACGATCGTATTGTCGGTCGGGTACATCCAATGTTGGAAATCTCCTGGGATTTGATTGATCGATCGAAAAGGGTTGCAGTTAATCTTAAAGTAAACATCTCTTCATCCTGATCCATCCTGTGGCCAATGACTAATCCACAGAACCACCTTTTTTTATGTTTTCCTTAAGTATGAAGTAGAGGAAATATTATTATTATTTTCAGCTATTGTAACCCTAAACTCTGAGATAGCCTTGGATAATTTGATTGATTGCTGATTTCATCTGCTCTTTCTCCGTGCGGGACTATACAATTTAAATGTATGTAATATGAAAAATATGATGTTGATGTCGTCACTACGAGTATGAATGATGATACACGTAACTACCGTATTTTCCGTACTATAAGTCGCACAGATCTGAATTACGTGATCAGTTTGTTTACCTTGTTCTTCTGAGGCGGTTTTGACCTTTTGTTGAACGTTTACAGCTCGATCAATAGATAAATTCTTGAGATGAGGCCTGAGACGATCAACGCTTGCTGGAAGAATCTGTGGCCTGAAGCGGTCAATGATTACAAGGGATAATCAAGGGAGATGAGTAAGGAATTACCAACACAAGAAGAAAACAATTCCGAAAATGAAGAAGAGCCCGAGGAGTTATCTGGGCTAACAATAGAGCGCCGAGGAGAGTTGATGCGAATGGAAAAGAACATTCAATCAGCCATTGACGACACGCTTCAATCCATGAAAGTGCAAAATGCCATCGAATCAGCGATCGCCGTTTATAGAGGCAGGTTGGATGACGTGAAGAAAACAGCGATCTCTGTTGCTAAATGTGTTTTTCCAGCGATTTAATAAAATTTATTAAATATAACCTGTATGTAAACATTTTTAATACATTTCCTTGATGCTGCACGTAATTAAAATACTACTATTTAAAATGTTTATAATACATTTATTTATTTACATATAGAATCGATTCTGTTCGTAGCCTTTACGGACAGAATTTCTAGGTGCAGCCAGGTCGATGAGGGGGTTCGGTTTGGTGACCTCAGGATTGGATCGCTGCAGAGCCCAGGGTGTGCGTGGAGGTAAGCCTGACTAGATATAGACTCCCTCCAGACCCGCAAGCGAGGTGATATTCCATGTCCCACGAGCCAGTCTCTTTGTCCATTTGTCCCTCATGGCTCTTTACGGATATTGGGTCCACCAGCGGTTGGGCCCACGTGGTCCTTTTGTGCTCAGCACGACCGGGCCCGGCTCCAGGGCGGGGCCCTGGTTGCACCATACCGGACGACATTACGGTCCTTGATCTCTTTGTTAACCAAGCAGATCATTCCCCTCCTAACTGGATCTACACCGTCCACACGGTGATCTGGATCAGCACCAAAAGGTTCTAGATTGTTCTTGGTATCTTGATACACCAACCATGAAAAGTCAAAGTGAATCAGAGTTGAAGTTTTTAATGTTAAAGTGTAATATTTCTTCCTGACCTCATTCTGGATCCGATCCGGATGAAACTCAGTGGTGAGCTAGAGGCCCCCACCCTACATGTCTGTGCCAAATTTAATAAACATTGGTCAATAATCAGCTCCATTGAAGTGATCCAGAATCCAGGATGGTCACCAAAAGGTTAAGGTCGGTTCTTCAGCACTCATATTGATTCCAAGTCTCAGACATAAAGGGGAGACGTCGTGCTGCGAGGAGGCCGAGTGGAAGCGACCTTTGAATGCTCATCGAAAGCCCACAGAATGGATGCGCCGATGTGACGACGTGCACCTCCCAGGCGGACGGCTCGTTTACCGCTTGTTGGAGGAACGGACGTGGTGTCTCAGCCAGCCTGTTGGTGCTGATGGAGAAAGACGGAGAACGTCAGAGAGAAAGATCGTCCTGTTCTCGTGTACAGCGGAGGCCGACACTCACAGCGAGCTTCGCCTGGCTGCCGTGGGTTGCTGGCACTGCTGCCAAACGAAGACTGGAAGTTATGGATGGTCTCCTGGAGGATCTGCCTCTCTCGCCCCTGACAAGTAGAAATCAGTCAGATTATAACCCCAGGTCCCGCCCCCCTCTGGAATAAACACACGCTGCGTTCCTTCTAGTGCTCAGACTCTTCAAAATAACTCTCTCTTCACAGTTAATCACGGAATTAACGTTGGGTTAGACCAGTAGTTCTCAAATGGTGGGGCGATGTCAGGGGGGGGCGCCTGTGACCGCGGAGAACATGCTTTTTTTTGCCGTACTAGATTAAAGTGTAATTGCACATCCGCTCCAGTAGTTGGCAGTGGCGCCCTGATTGTCAGAGTGCACGCGGGGAGCTCTATGGTGTTGCACAGAGCAGGCGATAGGAAGAGCATTTGTAAACAAACCCTCAAGAGACAGCACAGAGAAATATTTAATGGGGAGACGGAGATGATAAAATGAAGGAAGGTCAGTCGAACGCCGAGACGAGGAACTATAACGTAGCGCTTAGCTTCACCGTGACTCCGGTGGGAGACGAGGGAAGACCTGACTTCCTCATTTTGCTAAAAGAAAGTCAGCACAATTTTTTTTTTCCATTTTGGTTTTGTAGGTTAAAGTGTTTTATATTTTGTGCTCCTGTGTTAATGTTGCTGATCAATTTTAATTTATTATTATTTATTGATGTTATTTAATTTAATTTATTATTTAATTGTAAAAATTGTAGTTTAAGGATTAAATAAATATTTCAGGCAAATTGATGCACAAAAAAATGGTAATAAAGTTATTCTTTGTTGTAAGTTGATCTATATTTCTTTCTTTTTCATATTTCTTTTTATGTTAATAAGGATACGGGGGGGGGGGGTCGCAAAATGTTTTTTTCTTCCTAGGGGGGTCGTAACAGAAAATAATTGAGAAGCACTGGGTTAGACCAATGAAAGCGGACGGGCGCCACGCCGTTAGCAGCACTAAGTAGCCCGACTACCTTTCCAGCATTGAGCTCTGATATGGCCGCCAGGATCTGCTGTCTGGGCCCATCGGTTTTAATGCCCAGCTCTTTCAGGTCTTCATCTGTGAGAGTAAGAAATGCCTCCATATCCACCTAGAAAACACACACACACACACACACACACACGCACACACACACGTGAAACATAAAGCAAATCATGCCTGCACAATTCCCTATGTTTAACATGAGTATTGATGCAAAAAGAAGTGAACAAAAATCGATTGATCACCTCCTGCTCCTCAAATATGGGCTGGTATTTCTCAAGGGACAGTTTCTTCAATATACTGGACAGCTCATCTGAAAACGTGCAGCGACAGATTGAAGGAAGAAAAAAAGGAAAGGCGATGGTGTTAAAAAGCAGTCAAAACTAAAGTTACAGAAATTCACATTCGGCATCAGAACCTGGAGGGAACCCATGCAGGCGCCGGGAGAACGTGCACACTAGTGCCGCATGGCTCTGGATTAGAACCCAGGAGCTTCAGTGCGACTGACTTAACTGTGTCACCCTCGCCCGAATGAAACAAATAAAGATCACAAGCAAATGAAAGGAAAGGAAATGTAACTAAACTGTGTGATTTTGGGTGTGTTCATTCTTTGGAAAAAGGAAAAAGCCCCAATTGCACAAAAAAACACTTAAAACCAGCAGGAGCTCCTTAGACATGAAAAAAAATCCAAGAAAATATGATTTAAAGATGAATACTTGGACATCTGGCATGAATCAGTGAGTCAACCAACAGACAGAGCGGATCCCGTCACAGACGCGAGGGCTCAGGATAGGACGTCATATCAACTAGCCAAAAACACATTTGAAATTAAGTGCTATTTCATTTTAAAGCTTAGCTTAATATTACCAAAATGAATGATTGCAAATCAGCAGAAAGGGTATTTTTCAAATTCAAAGTGGTGCGACACTTTATATAATACGAGTAGCATTAGCAACACTTTATATAATACTAGTAGCATTAGCGACACTTTATATAATACTAGTAGCATTAGCGACACTTTATATAATACTAGTAGCATTAGCAACACTTTATATAATACTAGTAGCATTAGCGACACTTTATATAATACTAGTAGCATTAGCAACACTTTATATAATACTAGTAGCATTAGCGACACTTTATATAATACTAGTAGCATTAGCGACACTTTATATAATACTAGTAGCATTAGCGACACTTTATATAATACTAGTAGCATTAGCGACACTTTATATAATACTAGTAGCATTAGCAACACTTTATATAATACTAGTAGCATTAGCGACACTTTATATAATACTAGTAGCATTAGCGACACTTTATATAATACTAGTAGCATTAGCGACACTTTATATAATACTAGTAGCATTAGCGACACTTTATATAATACTAGTAGCATTAGCGACACTTTATATAATACTAGTAGCATTAGCGACACTTTATATAATACTAGTAGCATTATAAACGATCGACACGGCATCAAAACAAGCGACTAATAATAATAACAGCGTCTCTTGATTTCAGCTGAAACGCTGTCACCTTCATCGGTTACGGTTCCACTGCTTGAGCCCCCACTGCTCTTGGAGCGAGGATGGGAGGAGCTTAAGGACAGAGCGTCCCCCGGGCCAGGAGGAGGCTTCGGCGTTGGGGAGGGGGATGGAGTCAGCGTGGGCGATGTGCTCTTGGAGGTGGAAGAATTCCCCGACTGGGGTCTCCTCTTCAGCTCCATCTTCTGCAAAGGAAACGTGGGGGGGGGGGGGGTTTGAGAGATTCCTCGACTTGGACTCTTTGTCACGAGCAGCAACGTAAATGAGAGAACGGAAACGCCGACCCGTCTGGGGTGGACGTCAGCGGCGACCGCGCTGGGGTTCGGGGGGGCGTCAGGAAGGCCGGCGTCAGGCGGGGGCAGCGAGGGACGGCCCTGCTGAGACTTCACATCCATCAGGCCTGCGGCTCGCTTCCTCTGGGCTGCTATCTGGGACAGAACGCTGTCTGCGCTGCCCCCTGGTGGAAGACAGAGGTTTTAAAGCTTCTCACTGCTCCCTGTTTGCCCCCCCCCAGTTTCTCTGTGCTGGTAGAAACCTGAGCGGTTGTGGGAGTCCCGGTTGATCCCCGCGACTCCGTTGGAGCCCCCCGAGGAGTGCGGTGAGTGGTAGTGTCCCGAGTTCGACGGAGAGGAAGAGGAGGGGCCCTTGGGGATGCTGGGAAACTTCATGGATCGGCTGACGACATGGCTGATTGATGTCTGGCGTATGAGCAAGACAGTAAGAGATGAAGGACTACAAACATGGACGCACACCCCCCCCCCCCCTACAAACACTCACAATATCCGAGTTCCCGCTGCTGTTCAGCTTCCTCTGGGGCGGCATGGGCAGGCGGGGCGCTTCGCTCTTTCCCTCCCCGAGCAAGCGAGAGCGGTCGGAGTTCCACGGCTCAAAGTTGGACGGAGGCAGGAAGGGGGGGATCACCGCTTTCAGCTTGTCGCTGGGCAGTCGGGTCAAAGGTGCCCCACTTCTGAGCTGGGGGGGGGGGGGCTCGTATAAATACTCCTCCACGAGGCAGGAACTAGAGCCAAAACGAAATCTAGCGCAGAGCACAAAACCAGAAATCGAGTCCAGCACTCCTACCATAGTCGTTATAATGAAATCCTCCTTTTCTGACAGCGCCCTCCAGAGGCCTGGAAGAGAGGACGTTTCCACAATCCCTCACAACATTGAGATAAAAGTGAAATACACCTTTAAGTTCAGGCGGGGGATCGTCTCACCGGCGTCTTTGCTCTCAGCCCAGGCGGTGCTGACGTCATTCCCCCCCGGGGCTGGGGGCGGGGCCGGGGGCGGGGCCTCAGACACGGCGCCGGGTGTCCGCTGCGCTTTCATCGTGGCATCCAGTGGCGCTTCGGCGTCGTAAGGAAACGGAGCCAGGCGGCCGGACGAAAGGCCGTGCCTCAGCGTGTGAGTCAGCTTCAGCCGCCGGAACCGATTCGACATCCGACTCCACCAGGACTGGAGGGGGGGGGGGGGCGGCGTCAGACATGGGGGAGAGTTTGAGACACCCCCAATTCATTTTCATTTTCATATTTAGGCTGGACAGAATGTCATTTACAAATAACCGATGACAGGAAGGGGACTTTAACCCCCGCTTTACCTTCAGGCCCCCCCTGTCGTCCGGGGGCGGGGGCACGGGCACGGGCACGCTGCTGAGGGACCGCCGGCTTTGGGAGCGGGTCACCGTAGCGCTGCTCCGGTGCGTCGGCTTGTCTTTGTCGACTTGCATGCAGACTGACGCTAGCAGACGCACCAACTCGGTGTCTGGAGGAAAAGAGCCAAAGCAGACGCTGACAAAACGGGTTCACCGGGTTCACGGAGGCCGCAGAAACCGGGCCGAGCCGGGCCCCCCCCCCCCACGGCGTTACAACAGGACTCCAGTTCATTCCCAAATCGTTTTCCCTTTGAACAGGTTGAATATTCAGATTTTAGCTGAAACCTAAACAAGCAGATGTTTAAGGCAGAACCCGAATCAGAATCCGTTTCGCTCTAAACGTTTTACGGTCCGTTCAGTACAGTAGTCCCTCGATATAATGCGGTTCATCTTCCGCGACTTCGCTGCTTCGTGGAGTTTTAATGCAATTTTTCAGATTTTTTTTTGCACTTGAACGCGCCTTGAAACGGCGCAAGACGAAGGGGCGCGGTCGGAGGAACTGTGAAATACGCCGAGTTGCTATTAATAACTTCTTATGTGTTCAACCTCGTAGGTTGATCATTAAAATTAAATTCGTTATTTCTAAAAGCTATCATGTTTATTTGTTAAGCGTTTGTTTTATAGCGCTCTTATTCTCTGTGTAAAAAGAGGCTTTTATTCTGTAGGAGCATAAGCGTCACGTCCCTTTTGGGTTTTGTTTCTTCCTGTTTATACATGTAGCCGCTGCCGTTCCGCTGTGCTAAGCTATCCAGTAAAGCAGCATGAGAGGCTAAAGACAGCACGAGTAGAATATTTGTTCTTCTGCACTACAAGCTGCTCTTCCCTCGACCTGCACGCCTTAACATTATTAACAGGAAAACGTTTACTGTACGTACTATATATTTTTATTTCTCAAACAAATGTTTCGTTCTTAAAACGGGTTTTGATCTTTGGTTTCATTCTATAATACTGAAACAATCTATTTAGATTAATGCCTGACTGTTAAACGTGTATAAAGTGTGTGGTGAGGGGTTTTACAGCCTTAAAACATTTATGTACATGTATAATAATTAAAAAAAATAAAGATCACTACATTGCGGATTTCACTTATTGCGGGTTGTTTTTAGAACGGAAAATGAGGGACTACTGTATCTAAATCATTTTACTGCAGGAGACATCTTCGGATGACTCCTCGCCGCCCTTCTCAGGACGGCGTGTAAATGAGGACGCTTCGTTGTTTTACTGCAGGCGGCCGAGCGTTACCCGGGTCGTTCAGCAGCATCACCAGATCAAAGGCAGTGTAGCCATTCTTGGCTCGAAGGTTGACATCGGCTCCTTGACTCAGCAGGTACTTCACAATGGCTTTATTACTGGGGGAGAAGAGGGGGGGGGGGGGGTTAGGGTGGAGCAATAAGGAATAAACCCGCGGCGGCGGCGTCCTACCCGTGATAGGTGGCCTGCATCAAAGCGCTCCACCCATGGACGCCATCTTGCTTGTCTACGTCTGCGCTCTTCTCCACCATCAGCTGCACCACTTCCAGCTGGCCGCTGACCGCCGCCACCATGAGAGGTGACGCTCCCTCCTGATTGGACGAATTCACCTGAGCGGGATCGTCCTCCAAGATCTCTTTGACCAGCTGGGAATTTCCTGTGTCAACATATACGCACGCCGATACGGACACGTGCATGAGGAGAAGCTAGCCGGGTCGGGTTTCGGACTTACCCAACTTGAGGGCGCTGAACACGTCCGGTCTTCTTCTCTCGTCGTCTGCGAGGACAGGAAGGAAGAGATGAGACCCCCCGATATACGCTGACGCAGCAGAGCGACCCGGCCCGAGTCCAGATTGGGTTTGAATCCAGATTGGGTTTTTATCCAGACGAGTATCCGGATCGCTCTCGAAATTTAACGGGACCCGAGTTAGATCCGATCTTCAGATCCTTTTGAAGCTCCGCTGGAGCGCATCCTAGCGGTCAGGGGGGCGGGGACACCCTGTACCAGATGCAAGCTCGTCTCACGGAGAAGATCAAAGGACTCGAACCCCGAACCCGATTTCTGTCAGGCAACAGCGCTACCCACTGGACAACCGTGCTGCCCCCGCTAGAATAAAGGTGCCCTTCATTCTGTTCCTTTGTTTTGTATTGCAACAATGGAAGAAAGACCTCAATGACAGACAGACAGACAGACAGACAGACAGACACAGACAGACAGACAGACAAACAGACAGACAGACACAGACAGACAGACAGACAGGCAGGCAGACAGTGTGAGCGAGAGAAAGCTTTTAAACACCAAATAAAAGTTTCTTCAGCTGTTAAACGGCTTCGTCTCCTACAAATACGACTTTGTGTTGTAGCTGCGTGGGGGGGGGGGGGTGTGCAGGGGGGGGTCACCTGTCTGGGGCCGGACGGTGGTGATGGAGTCCAGGTAGGCCTTGACGTCTCTCTGCTTCAGCTGCATGGCGAGTTCGAAGGCCGTCTTGGACAGAACGTTGACCCGGTCCGGGTCAGCTCCCCGCTCCACCAGCTGCTGGGCCACGGAGACCTGGGCCCCAGGTCGGGGATTGTTAGCGTTAGCATTAGCATTAGCATTAGCATTAGCATTCCTTAAATGTCCAGCTGTCCATGGAGCGCACCTTCCCGCCCAGGGCGGCCACCATCAGCGGCCCCCAGCCGGTGGTCCTCTGGGAGAAGTTGACGTTGGCGCCCCATTCCAGCAGCAGACGCACCGCCGCCTCGTGGCCGTGCTGAGACGCCACCATCAGCGGCGTGATGTCCATGAACTCCCCGCCGTGTTCGCCACCTCCAAAGCCGGCCGCACTGCAGAATGCGGTCGAGTCACAGCAGGACTGGGCCGGGTCGCGTCTCAAAGACGCTGCAAGACAAACCTGCAGCTCTTGTTGTTGTTGTTGTTGTTTACAGTCGGCGCGGCTTCCGCAGCAACAGCCAGAGGATCATAGTCGTCAACGTTGGCCCCGCCCTCAAGGAGGAGCTTGAGGACGTGAACGTGTCCCCCGCGGGCCGCCATGGTCAGCACGCTGGCGCAGAGCCGGTTCCGTCCGTTGATTTCTGCCCCGTTCTCCAGCAGGATGTGGGCGACGGTCAGGTGACCGAACCTGGACGGGGAGTCGGAGACACGTCGGAGACACGTCGGAGACACGTCAGAGACACGTCAGAGACACGTCGGAGACACGTCGGAGACACGTCGGAGACACGTCGGAGACACAGACTGACGAGGGACGGTTTCTGATGAACTGTTTACGCTCCTTGAAATCGAATTTCAACTCCAGAAAATGCTCAACAATTATTAAAATCACGTATTAAACCTGAATTCTTCTAACAAACGTGATCGTATTGTTAATTAACGACAACAAATGAAAACGAAGTTTCACAGCGAGATGTAAGACGTCCACACTAAGGGACGGAGACATAGAACGTCCAGACTAAGGGACGGAGACATAAAACGGCTAGACTAAGGGACAGAGACATAGAACGTCCAGACTAAGGGACAGAGACATAGAACGTCCAGATTAAGGGACAGAGACATAGAACGTACAGACTAAGGGACAGAGACATAGAACGTCCAGACTAAGGGACAGAGACATAGAACGTCCAGACTAAGGGACATAGACATAGAACGTCCAGACTAAGGGACATAGACATAGAACGTCCAGACTAAGGGACAGAGACATAGAACGCCCAGACAAAGGGACAGAGACATAGAACGTCCAGACTAAGGGACAGAGACATAGAACGTCCAGACTAAGGGACAGAGACATAGAACGTCCAGACTAAGGGACATAGACATAGAACGTCCAGACTAAGGGACAGAGACATAGAACGCCCAGACAAAGGGACAGAGACATGAAACGTCCAGATTAAGGGACAGAGACATAGAACGTCCAGACTAAGGGACATAGACATAGAACGTCCAGACTAAGGGACAGAGACATGAAACGTCCAGACTAAGGGACAGAGACATAGAACGTCCAGATTAAGGGACATAGACATAGAACGTACAGACTAAGGGACAGAGACATAGAACGTACAGACTAAGGGACAGAGACATAGAACGTCCAGACTAAGGGACAGAGACATAGAACGTCCAGACTAAGGGACAGAGACATAGAACGCCCAGACAAAGGGACAGAGACATAGAACGTCCAGATTAAGGGACAGAGACATAGAACGTCCAGACTAAGGGACATAGACATAGAACGTCCAGACTAAGGGACAGAGACATAGAACGCCCAGACAAAGGGACAGAGACATAGAACGTCCAGACTAAGGGACAGAGACATAGAACGTCCAGACTAAGGGACATAGACATAGAACGTCCAGACTAAGGGACAGAGACATAGAATGCCCAGACAAAGGGACAGAGACATAGAACGTCCAGATTAAGGGACAGAGACATAGAACGTCCAGACTAAGGGACATAGACATAGAACGTCCAGACTAAGGGACAGAGACATAGAACGCCCAGACAAAGGGATAGAAACATAGAACGTCCAGACTAAGGGACAGAGACATGAAACGTCCAGACTAAGGGACAGAGACATAGAACGTCCAGACTAAGGGACATAGACATAAAACGTCCAGACTAAGGGACAGAGACATGAAACGTCCAGACTAAGGGACAGAGACATAGAACGTCCAGACTAAGGGACAGACCGACAGAGACATAAAACGTCCAGACTAAGGGACAGAGACATGAAACGTCCAGACTAAGGGACGGAGACATGAAACGTCCAGACTAAGGGACGGAGACATAGAACGTCCAGACTAAGGGACAGAGACATGAAACGTCCAGACTAAGGGACAGAGACATAGAACGTCCAGACTAAGGGACAGAGACATAGAACGTCCAGACTAAGGGACAGAGACATGAAACGTCCAGACTAAGGGACGGAGACACAGAACGTCCAGACAAAGGGACAGAGACATGAAACGTCCAGACTAAGGGACAGAGACATGGAACGTCCAGACTAAGGGACAGAGACATGGAACGTCCAGACTAAGGGACGGCGTCCGGCCCCACCTCGCAGCCTGCATCAGCGGGGTCCAGCCGTAGTTGTTCCCGGTGTCCACCGACGCTCCCTTCCGCAGCAGAAACCGCACCAGCTTCTCGTGGCCGCTGGCCGAGGCGAACTGCAGGGCGGTGTTCCCCTCCTCGTCCGTGCAGTCCACCGGTACGAGGGACAACATGTCCGCGGCGCCGCTGCTGTCCGAGCCGTCCTCGGAGCGCAGCCTGCTCTGCCGGCCGGTCTCCTTCGGGGCTCCGGGCTCCAGGATGTCTCGGGCGGTCTCATAGTCTCCCTCGTCGCAGGCGCGGAAGAGCAGCAGCGAATTGGCGGGGACACCGAAATTCATCTCGTTCCACAAGTCTGTCTCACGGTGTCCATTCGGTGTCCTTTCGGCTCTCACCGACTATACCGGGCAGCTTCCCCGTGTGTCGCTGCGCGGCGGCCTGAGCCGGGAAATCATGACGCACAGCAAAATAAAGTTTCATGTCCAACAAAATAAAGTTTCATTTCCAGCAAAATAAAGTTTCATATCCAGCAAAATAAAGTTTCATGTCCAACAAAATAAAGTTTCATATCCAGCAAAATACAGTTTCATATCCAGCAAAATAAAGTTTCATATCCAAAATAAAGTTTCATATCCAGCAAAATAAAGTTCAATATCCAGCAAAATAAAGTTTAATATCCAGCAAAATAAAGTTTAATATCCAGCAAAATAAAGTTTCATATCCAGCACAATAAAGTTTCATTTCCAGCAAAATAAAGTTTAATATCCAGCAAAATAAAGTTTAATATCCAGCAAAATAAAGTTTCATATTCAGCAAAATAAAGTTTCATATCCAGCAAAATAAAGTTTCATGTCCAACTTGAGGTCAGATATTTGCTTCTCTAACACTCCAAGCGGGGAATAATCTTTTTTTAGGATGGTTTATGGGGTTTGAACAAAACAACATTCTTTTGTAAACCACCCGTCCGACTCTACTCGGTTCCGTTATGCGTTAAGTAGCCTGACGCGCTGTTGCGTCGACGGCATACACGTCACTTCCGCTTATTTTCAAAAGAAAACTCGAAAAGCCCTACGTTTATTTTTTCTATATTTTTTTGATTAATCAACCATAAAAACAAACAAATTGGGTTCATATTGAGAAGACAATTTCCATAATGGTACATATAGGATTCCTTTATGATTGTGGTTTTTGGTGTGTGCATTTAATGCATATTTTACTCCAAATGGGAAAATCCGGATTCGTGACAGTATCCACATTCCAGATCCGATCTGGATGAGATTTGGTGTTAAAATAGAGGTCCTCTTCCCTACATGACTGTGGAAATTCCATCAACATTGGTCAATAATCAACCGAGATATTGAGGAACACATTTTGAAGCTCCATTGACTGCAATGTTACCAAAAATTTCAAAGTGATCCAGAATCCATGATCTCTTGTGGATCATCACCAATATTTAATCAACTGTTCGTGGTATAATTCCCAACATTTCCTGAAACTTTCGCCAAGAACCGTCCAGAACATTTTGAGTTATCTTGCTAAAAGACAAACACACAGAAAAACAAACCAACACAAGCAAAAACGTAACCTCCTCGGCAGAGTAATCTTGGTTATTGATTGATTTATTATAGTTATTGATGATCATTACACTGATAATATCAGAATAATTGAAGATTATTTTGAATACAGTATCAGATATCGTCTTGTTGACAGGCAGAAACATCTTAAATAAATTAGATTACATTTTTATTTCCAAATAATATTATCCACAGTGGTCATATTGAGCTCGTTTGTCTGGTCATGGAAGTCTTTTTATTTTAAAATGAAAAAATTTGACCCATAAATAAGTGTTTTATGGACAATTTTGTGTATTATGTCTGCCATATGTCCTGCTGTTAATGGCGATAACATCAGTGGGCGTGTCCTCCTACTCTGATTCGTCTTCTTCTTCTTCTTCGTCTCCTTCTTCTTCTACGCAGTTGATCCCGTGACAGCGCCATCAGCGGTGATTTGGATATTGGCGTGAGCTAACGTGGCCGCGGGGGGAGACGGGGCGACGGGACGCAGGACTCCGTGACGTTTTACTTTATTCGTACACTCAGCGTATTTTATGAAGGGCCTTCTCAGCTAATGGTAAGTCCTTGCTGTGATTTACAATGCTAGTTTTGTCTACGGAGGCCGCGTAGTAGCCTGGCTAGCATAGCGGCTAAAGTACATGCAACGTATCCTTGCGCCTGAGTTGAGCCGAAGTTCAGAGTTTGCGTCTCATATTTCAGTAGGAATGCAGTCGACTTTATGCGTGAAGAGTAACTTAAGGTTACCTGATGATAAAACATATTTATTATCTGTTCGGTTTTGTGTTTACCGAGGGAGGCTAATGTACATCCTAGCCCTCAGGGCTAACCAGAGTCCTGGTCCACACTGTCCTTGTGGTTGGTTTTCACTGTGTCCTCAGGTTGTGTCTTTAATCATCGATTTAATGTTCAGCCTGTACAACAGCCTGATCAATCAATCGATCCCATTGAGGCTAGCTTAGATTCTGCCACAAGTATCCTCTCATATCACTGAATCGCTTCTGTGGCTGGAGGTAGAATCCAGCCACAAACATCTGGGTTGCAGCCTGACCTCAGAGGTCAAACTCTCCCATGGATTCACAGAAGCCTTCCTGGAATGGTTGCAGCTGATAATGAACGTGATGATCAGACGGTTTGAGGACGGAACGTCCGTGTGAGGGCAGGCGAGTCCTTTTGGCAACATAGTTCACCTCCTGGGTCGAAACAATTTCCCCGCCTGAGTGAAAGTGCATCTGGAGAGCTGTCAGAAGAGATCGTTGTAAGGCCCCCCCCCCCCCATAAAGGCAAACATGCGTGTTCCTTTTATTCAAATCCAGATGACCTGACCTAATAGTTATACAGTAGTCCCTCATTTATCGGGGGGGTTACGTCCTAAATATAACCCGCAATAGGCTAAATCTGCGAAGTAGTCAGATTTATTTTTTTACAATTATTATACATGTTTTAAGGCGGTCGGCCTTTTACCACACACGTTATATTTTACACGTTACAGCTAAAAATACTTCCGTCCTCTAATTGGCTATCTCATAATCGCTTGGAACCTTTCTGGTCCCTTTCTTGAATGCTATTGGACACGTGAGCTGTCAGTCAAAACCCTCAACCCGACTTCCGTCACCAAGTTTGTGTGAGGGGACAGATGTTTGCTAAGCTAGCGAACAGCGTTAAAACATGAAGTTAGCCCCAAATATCTGCAGGCGCGTCGCTGTTCTATTCATTCGGCCTGTTCTGTTTTGTGTGTATCAATAAAGTTGTGTTAACTGTTAATCTTTACTGCTGAACGGTCCGTTCTCTCCTGATTGGACGTGGCTGTGCTGCAGCGGAACACAATGCAGTTCAAGCACTGTAAAAAAGAAAAACATGAAAAATTGCATTAAATAAATCAGCGAAGGCTGAACCGCGTTGTAGCGAGGGACGACTGCGTAGAAATACACGAGCCGATTTTAAAATTTAATTTAATTTAAAAAATAAATTTCACACACGATATTCAAACCCATGAATTCAGGATGACGTATTAACGATCAGCTCCAACAGTCTGTCCGTGTGTAACGATGTTTATCTTTTCTTGTAAAGGGTGATCGGATCCTTCGCCATCCCCACACGGTTTTAGTCGCTGCTTCTCATCATCATCATCATCATCATCATCATCATCATCGTACGGTACCGCTGGTGTTGAGAAGAAGACTGCCGACCGCTCTGGCGGGCCCGGATCGCCCGGCTCAGAGAGATGGCGTCGCCCTTCGTGCCCGTCCCCGTGCCCATGGACAGAGGAGGCAAGCCGGGACGGCCACAGAGAGCGTCGTCTTTAGGCAACGTCTCCGGCACCTCGTCCTCTTCGTCCATCGCCGGATCAGCCGGGGGGGGCGACGGACGGGGTTCTCCGGGCCGGTCCCGCTGCGTGGGTCGGGGCAGCCGGAGTAGGACGCCACCACCTCTCCACAGCCCCGTGGCGCGGGCCGGGGTAAACGGGCCGGTGGAATACTCCGGCTGCCCCCGGTCCACATCGGACCCTGCGGGGAGCCAGCGGGGCGAGGAGAGGCCGATCACGCCCACTGTGCTGGGGTACGAAGTCATGGAGGAGAGGGCAAAGTTCACGGTAACAAGACAGAAAAGTCACTTATGTGCCGTCAGGAAGACTGATGTAAATACAAAAGTGTGTATATATATATATGTATATATACACACTTTTGTATTTACATCAGTATTTACATCATACATTATATATATATATAGAGAGAGAGAGATATATTAGGGTTGCAACGATAGGCAGAATTTACGGATCAATACAAAAAAGCTACATTTCCATTCCTCTTTTTTTTTTTACTTGTAGTTTATTGAAATTGCCACCGTTTGTTTCAACTCAAAAGTACAGTTTTTAAATGAAATTAAATGTTTCAGGCGCAGCAATACCTGACATGTTCTGCTGTGCATACTTGGCACCATATAAAAATACAAATAAGATTAATAACTTACATTTACCTGATGGAGAAATCTCCCATCTTCTTCTTCTGTGGTGCATTCTTTGCAGCAGAGTATAAATTGCTCCTAACAAAATAAAAGCTCTACCGGCATCGCCCGGTCCGTTTCTTTTGCCCTCCTTGAATCTCCTGCTAATGGCTGTGTAAACGACAAGTGTGTAGCCTGTGTGTGTAGCCTGTGTGTGTAGCCTGTGTGTGTAGCCTGTGTGTGTAGCCTGTGTGTGTAGCCTGTGTGTGTGTAGCCTGTGTGTGTGTAGCCTGTGTGTGTGTAGCCTGTGTGTGTAGCCTGTGTGTGTAGCCTGTGTGTGTAGCCTGTGTGTGTAGCCTGTGTGTGTAGCCTGTGTGTGTAGCCTGTGTGTGTAGCCTGTGTGGGTAGCCTGTGTGTGTAGCCTGTGTGTGTAGCCTGTGTGTGTGTAGCCTGTGTGTGTGTGTAGCCTGTGTGTGTGTAGCTTGTGTGTGTGTAGCCTGTGTGTGTGTAGCCTGTGTGTGTGTAGCCTGTGTGTGTAGCCTGTGTGTGTGTAGCCTGTGTGTGTGTAGCCTGTGTGTGTGTAGCCTGTGTGTGTAGCCTGTGTGTGTGTAGCCTGTGTGTGTGTGTAGCCTCTGTGTGTAGCCTGTGTGTGTAGCCTCTGTGTGTGTGTAGCCTGTGTGTGTAGCCTGTGTGTGTGTGTAGCCTGTGTGTGTGTAGCCTGTGTGTGTAGCCTGTGTGTGTAGCCTGTGTGTGTGGCCTGTGTGTGTAGCCTGTGTGTGTAGCCTGTGTGTGGCCTGTGTGTGTGTAGCCTGTGTGTGTGTAGCCTGTGTGTGTGTAGCCTGTGTGTGTAGCCTGTGTGTGTGTAGCCTGTGTGTGTGTAGCCTGTGTGTGTGTAGCCTGTGTGTGTGTAGCCTGTGTGTGTGTAGCCTGTGTGTGTGTAGCCTGTGTGTGTGTAGCCTGTGTGTGTGTAGCCTGTGTGTGTGTAGCCTGTGTGTGTAGCCTGTGTGTGTGTAGCCTGTGTGTGTAGCCTGTGTGTGTGTAGCCTCTGTGTGTGTGGCCTGTGTGTGTGTGTAGCCTGTGTGTGTAGCCTGTGTGTGTAGCCTGTGTGTGTGTAGCCTGTGTGTGTGTAGCCTGTGTGTGTAGCCTGTGTGTGTGTAGCCTGTGTGTGTGTAGCCTGTTTGTTTGGCTCCCCTCGTTTTCACCCCGTCACCGTAAATGTGTTTGTTGTATTTGTTGCGTTTCCACCGACGTAGTTTCGTGTTACACTTACGACATACCGTTGTGTTTTTTAATTATTAAAATTCTTTTTACGTTTGTAACACATGCACAAATTATTTCACATGCATAAGCGTGCACACACACACACACACACACACTCAGAGCGTACACACACGCAATGGAGATCATTTGGAGTGGTGGCGTGAGGGGGGGCCGCTTGGTGATTTGTGGGAGTCGGTGCCCAGGAAGTGAAAATGTGTTACAATACGAATCAGAAAAGAAGAGCTGTGGTTCTCCTTACGTTAGCATGTTGCTTTATGTGCTATTTGTTGTTAGCTATGTGTCTGACACTAATTCATTCCGCCTTTGTTTAGCCTGCTGTGTGTGTGTGTGTGTGTGTGTGTGTGTGTGTGTGTGTTTCATTCCTCTTTCAGGTATTTAAAGTCCTGGTCAGGAAAACTCCAGAGGAAAGCTGGGTTGTGTTTAGAAGGTACACCGACTTCTCCAGACTCAACGACAAGGTGTGTTTGTGTGCGTTGTCTGTACGCAGCGCCTCGTGGGAGGGCTGGGGGGGGGGGGGGGGGGGGGGGCTGGTATAAGCCATCTCAGGATTCACAGGAAGTCTAGTTTAGCATGAAAACATCGTCAATTCTTTTCTCGATGATGCTGGGAGCCAGACATTCGTGCAACAGTGTGTCGTCATGTCTTGTTTTAGGCAACAAGACTTTGAATAAACCAATGCAGAGTGTGTGTGCGCGTGTGTTGTGTGTGTGTGTTGCAGCTGAAGGACATGTTCCCAGGCTTCCGCCTGTCGCTGCCTCCTAAGCGGTGGTTCAAAGACAACTACGACAGCGACTTCCTGGAGGACAGACAGTTGGGACTTCAGGCCTTTTTGCAAAACCTGGTCGCACATAAAGACGTTGCTCACTGGTACGTGGCAGGACTGTGCTGTTTTATTACATTATCATTTAAAGCTTTATTGATGTGATTTGTTTATTTAACGGGGACAGTGCACGTTAATAAAGATTTCAGTAAACGTGCACGTGTAGTCTAACACAGCGGTGCCCAACCTTCTTCCTGCCACGGACCGGTTTCAGGCCGTGGAATCTTTTCGCGGATCGGGGGGGGGGTATACCGGTAATTCAATTTAAAAAAAGGAATATAATCTTACCAATAAACTTTATATTATGCACTTGCAATAACTATTAAATAAATAATTAATAGTTACACAATATCTACTCACCATAAATTGTGGTCCCAATAATTACTTCTGTCCTTCATGGTTTTGTGTTTCATAAATTCCACATTCTTGTCTTTTAATCCGGGTTCTTGTGGTTTAATCCGGGTTCTGGTCTCTCTGTGCCGAAGCAGGTTTGAACCCTTCATTGCTCGTTAACGGAGCGAATCAGCTGTTAAAACCCGAGTTTTAAGTCTTAGTCCTGGTTTCCCTTCTTGGAGGTCGTCGGCGCCTCTTCTTCCTCCTCTTCTTCCTCCTCAGTAGGACTTTTCTCCTTAGCAAAGAAGCTCTCCAAAGACTTTTGTTTCTTTTTATTAATTTTCGCGAGTTCACGGCTGTTTTTTTTAGCAACGTATCAAGACGCAATTGTTGCGTTGGAGAAAATCCGGTCGTTTTTCAAAATAAAACACCTTTTACACACTAATAATCGATACGACGGAAATTGTATACATTAGTTGTTCTTTCTTTGCGGCCCGGTAACAAATGCCTCACGGACCGGTACCTGGTTGCGGCCCAGTGGTTGGGGACCCCTGGTCTAACACACAGAACGGTTTAACAAATATGATTCCAACCATCCAAGTGAGACGGCAGGATTCTGTGACGAACCGCTTCAAAGGCCTTTTTCAACCCCCCCTTTGATCCATTAAAGTTTCAATCCTTTCAATCAAAGCACAGTTTGACATTTCAGTTCAACATTTGGCCCTGAAGCCAAAGAGAAACCGGGCCAGTGTCCCGTGTGTGTGACACTGTAAGGATTATGCTAATAGGCCTGTGGTTGCTAGGCAGCGGTGGATCTCCATCTTGAAGCATAGGAGGAACCAGAACTTTCCCTGAGCGATTGAAGGATGAATAATTTTGCTTGATGGATGAATCGTCCACGCCAGAGACATCCTGAGCTCGGGATTGAATAATTCTCGAGAGCCTGAACCTCCGCTTCGGTAACGGTTCTTCTGGTTCGGGTTCTCGTAGGGTCCAGGGGAAACATTCAGCAGCCGAGCAGCCACGGAACCAACAAAGTAACGATCGAGACTATTTATGATCCTTTTATTTGAAGTTCCATCAGCTCCTTTACTTGGTTGATTTCCGGTGAAATATTTCCGTTACCTCTTTTCTAATTGTATTCTCAGCGTAACAATAAGAAGCACGTCGCGGCTGAATTTTGTCTTTTGATTCACGTTTTTAGGACATCGTCCCGTCCTTTCATTATTTGTGCATTTAACTATGACGCATCAAAACTTGATTGCCCCCCCCCCCCGTGGTTTCCCTCGACAGCCTGGCAGTGAGGGAGTTCCTGTGTCTGGACGACCCCCCCGGGCCCTTTGACAGCCTGGAGGAGAGTCGAGTAAGTGTGAGATCAGATATGAGCAAAATAATAATAATCATTCATTCGTTCAGCGCTTTTCTGCTCTGCGGGTCACGGGAGTTGCTGGAGCCTGTCCCGGCATTGCTTATGGGCCGAGGCAGAGAACACCCCGGCTGCGTCGCCAAAGCGGAGCAATAGATATTCAAACAAATATCTGAAGTTGGATTGTTTGGCTACGAGGGAATGTTTAAGCTTTGGGCTGAACCTGATCCCGAACGGTTCTTAATTTTAGCAAGCTGAAAATCACACCGTAAAATAAAAAAAGTGTTTTTCCCCGGGGTCTCCGTGGGCCCCCGTGACCCGCGAGGCGGAT
Source organism: Brachionichthys hirsutus (assembly GCF_040956055.1). Taxonomy (NCBI): domain Eukaryota; kingdom Metazoa; phylum Chordata; class Actinopteri; order Lophiiformes; family Brachionichthyidae; genus Brachionichthys; species Brachionichthys hirsutus. The sequence goes on from NC_090910.1 coordinate 2,979,572, forward strand.
AAAGTGTCTGTAGGTGAGACGCTCGAGGTCGTCTTGTCTCCCAGAAGATGGGCGGATGGATTAATAAACTTAAAATGATCGCTTCGATATTACTGGCCTGTTTTTTTGGGTGGAGACTATTTACCTTCTGTCGCCCTCGATCTCCATCGCCTCCTCCATTTGACCTTCCGCTCCCGTTTTCTCCTCTGCGCTCTCCTTCCAGGCGTTCTGCGAGACGTTGGAGGAGAGCAACTATCGTCTTCAGAAGGAGCTGCTGGAGAAGCAGAAGGAGATCGCCTCCCTGAAGAGGAGGCTGGAGGCGAGGGAGCCGGCCGTCACGCTGCTGGAAAGGCACGTCGAGTCAGTAGTCCTGCAAAGACATTTTCCTCTTTGCGTTGGCTGCTAGCGGCTGCTAGCGGCTGCTAACGGCCGCTAGCGGCTGCTAACGGCTCCACGCTGCTTTCCAAACCGTTTCGTGGGTCAAACGTGTAATATCTGGTCTTTTTCTATTTCCTCAATGATTAGTGCAGGTTGAATAAGAACCGTGTCTCTGCGTGTCTCTGCGTGTCTCTGCGTGTCTCTGTGTGGCTGTGCGTGTCTCTGCGTGTCTGTGCCTGTCTCTGCGTGTCTGTGCGTGTCTCTGCGTGTCTGTGCGTGTCTCTGCGTGGCTGTGCCTGTCTCTGCGTGCCTGTCTCTGCGTGCCTGTCTGTGCGTGTCTCTGCGTGTCTGTGCGTGTCTGTGCGTGTCTCTGCGTGTCTGTGCGTGGCTGTGCGTGGCTGTGCGTGTCTCTGCGTGTCTGTGCCTGTCTCTGGGTGTCTGTGCGTGTCTCTGCGTGTCTGTGCGTGTCTCTGCGTGGCTGTGCCTGTCTCTGCGTGGCTGTGCCTGTCTCTGCGTGTCTGTGCCTGTCTCTGCGTGTCTCTGCGTGTCTCTGCGTGTCTCTGTGTGTCTCTGTGTGTCTGTGCGTGGCTCTGCGTGTCTCTGCGTGGCTGTGCGTGGCTGTGCGTGGCTGTGCCTGTCTCTGCGTGTCTCTGCGTCTGTCTCTGCGTGTCTGTGCCTGTTTGTGCGTGTCTCTGCGTGGCTGTCTGTGCGTGGCTGTCTGTGTGTGTCTCTGCGTGTCTCTGCGTGTCTGTGCGTGGCTGTCTCTGCGTGTCTGTGCGTGTCTCTGCGTGGCTGTGTGTGTCTCTGCGTGTCTCTGCGTGTCTGTCTGTGCGTGTCTCTGCCCGTCTGTGCGTGTCTCTGCGTGGCTGTGCGTGTCTCTACGTGTCTGTGCGTGTCTCTGCGTGGCTGTCTCTGCGTGTCTCTGCGTGGCTGTGCGTGTCTGTCTCTGCGTGTCTCTGCGTGTCTGTCTGTGCGTGTCTGTGCCTGTCTCTGCGTGTCTCTGTGTGTCTGTGCGTGTCTCTGTGTGTCTCTGCGTGTCTGTCTGTGCGTGTCTGTGCCTGTCTCTGCGTGTCTCTGTGTGTCTGTGCGTGTCTCTGCGTGTCTCTGCGTGTCTGTCTGTGTGTGTCTGTGCCTGTCTCTGCGTGTCTCTGCGTGTCTCTGCGTGTCTCTGCGTGTCTGTTCCAGCGGTGAGAGTGTGAGCCCGGAGTCTCCGTGCGGTCGCTCTGCTCAGGACAGCGAGGGCAGCACAGACGTAGACGTGGAGTCGTCTGCTGCAGAGGCGGATCTGAACAGGTCTGATGGCGTGCACGTACCCACACACACACACACTGCATGTGATCACCACGTGCACATCGCTTTACTCGGTACTACTCGATTACAGCCTCTCCACGCTCGCTACAATTGAGCTTTCGGTAAAACGCGTCCCCAAACCTGAGCAGGCCGAACGCGAGGCTTCATTTCTGATTCCTCCGTCCCACTTCCGTTCTCGGGTCACTGCAGAACCCGAACTCTGCACAGAAAGGAACCGAACCCGGAGCCTTTTGTTGAGGCAACAGCACTACCCACTGCCCCAGCTTCAATTCAAATTGATACATTTTTGGAATCATCTAAATCCGTTGAAAGTTCTTCGGGTTTAAGTGCCTTATTTTTACTGTCGTTGTAAATCATCTCAATTTTGCAACATGTTTTACCCCCAAACAGGAAATGCGAATAATTTTAACGCGTTTGCTGACTGATTGGATGACTCTGAAACGATTTAGACCAATGAGAATGCTCGTGGCGTTTCACAGCGAGCACACGGGGGGGGGGGGAACGAGCTCTGAACTGAAACCGGAACCTCTGATGTTTGTTTCATGATAAATCGTTCCGTCTGAAGACGCTAATTATGTTTGAGTGTTTCCTTTTTGTTTCCTAAAACAATTCTCCTCCTTGATGTTTCACAGCAGCGCTGCTCCAAACTGAAACGTTTGAGGTACTCCTCAGCCACGCCCGATAGGTTAACGCTGTCGCGTCTCGCTCGCCGCTCCTTACTGCGCTAGCGTGGCGCCTCCAGTAAGAGGCGTCCTGTTGTGTGGGTGGGGGGGGGGGGGGGGGGGCACCTGTACGCATGGCCCGAGTTTCACAAGGCTGTCTTCTTACTGCTTGAAGTTGGGACATCTCACTTTCAGCCCACAGAACTTTCCTCTCCTGAATAAATGGACACAAATACACAGAAGGGTGTTTAAACTGCAGGCTCGGAGGCCACAAATACCCGAACAGATATTTATCCCGGAACGAGCATGAAGGATTCATCCTTGACCTGAAAGTGATTTGTCCCCGACCCCCCCGTCTGTCCTCGTTGCTCTGCTGGGTCGGACCTCTTTGTGCCTTTGGAGCCGTCGCTGGACTGCGTCTCTACCCCCCCCCCCCCGTGTTCCGTCTTGAGTTTTACAGATTCTGGACGCCGTGGTTTGAGTTAGAGGCTGAATCTCTTGTCCCCCCCCCCCCCCCCCCCCAGGTGTGAGGTGCAGCCGCTGCGATCGTCTGCCTGCTGGCGTGGGCCGCCGCTCGGCGCCTCTCCTCCGGTCATTCGGGTCACGCAGCTTTACCACCGGACGCTGGAACACTAATGGACGCCGCCGGTCCAGACCAGTTTAAAGGTCTTTCTGCTAAGACTCGGTGAGAGCTTTACCTGTCCAGGCCAAGGTGGACTTTCACCTGGGGGGGGGGGGGGGGGTTCAAAGTCGGTGCCACCTTCCATGGCTGCCAGGTGCGACGGATTTCTTTCTTCTCCTGCAGACGTTCATTCTGAGACGAATAAAACATGGCAGATAAATGAAACGTGTCCTGCTTTTAAGTCGCCGAGTCATCGTTTGAGGACGTTGTGTTGACCGTTTCAACGCGTTTGCATAGAACAGCTGATGTTTCCTTGTTTCTGTCGTCACCCACGAGGGAGCGTTGAATATTCAAACTTACCTCGTGGTCTGGTCATTTTATCTGGAGAGCAGGAGGTGTGGCCTGAGAGACTACGTGGCCGATGTTTAGGATGTAGGAGCGGTGCAGGTCATGACGGAAGGTCATGTGACGCACGTCATGGGTGGACGGCAGCGCCACGTGCTCGTCGGCTTGCTGGGCTGTCAGCCAGACGAATCAAAAGGTCCTGGATGGGGATCTCACCAGGAACACTTGATTGCATTTTGGTGATGATCCACAAAGATCCTGGATTCTGGATCACTCTGGAATGTTCGGGTCGGGATCTCATTTTGCCACAGAATTTCAACCGGATCTCCGATTCACTTTGACTTTGTTCTTGGTATCTTCATACGCAAACCATGAAATCTAGTCCTAAAACATTTTTATGTTTTATTGTTCTCATAAAGACTTTCTTCAAAGTGCCTCAAACATTTTCATTCATCTTTTTTTTTATGTGTATGAAAAGCTTGATTAGATTAACGGTCCATGTTGGTTCAGTCCACTCAAAAAACAACACATGTTTTTGTAATGTATTTATTAATTTATACGCCCCTAGTTGTACGGTAAACACTCTATAGGAAGATTTGTCGTCACGCATTTAAAGGGATGGTTTACTAAAACGTGGATCCCGTAAATACTGCAATAAAGAAATATTTAATGTACCAACTACTCATGAAATGAAACACTGAATGTATGTTTACGAAAATGAAATGTTTGTGTGAAATAAACCGCCTGGTCTGACCTCATCAGTGTGTTGCTTTCTAGTAGCAGTGTTTTGTTGTTGTCTTTTTGGCAGGGGGGGGGGGTGAATCCGACCACACCAGAATTTCTAGGTTTCATGGGGGGGGGGGCTATTAACACCGTCAGAGCAGAGCAGTTTAAAAGTTCTCCGAGATTGTTCGCTGCGTTTTTCCATGCGCATTTAAACGTGTCATACTTTTGACCTTTGATCTGTTTTTGGGCGGGGGGTTAAAAGCCCCCTGGGTTACACCAGGAGTCACACGAGGGGTTGCACATCACCGCTGCCTGCTGGAGGGATTAGCAGATTATCTCTTCACAACGGTGCCCGTCAGGGAGTGGACTGCAAGCACGAGGATCCGAGTTCTTATGATACTGCCGGCCACGTTGTGATGGTTAGGTGGCGCCTGGGTGGCCCAGACTGGGTCTTAGCTTCTTCAAAACTTTTTTTTTGGGGGGGGGGGGGTCCTGGTCTGCAACAGTTCGTACCTAAAAAAAGAAAAAAACCTAACTAAAGGATCCTGACAGCTGAGTGTCCACGCCGGGGACGGATCTGATGTTTCCTCGTTCAAGCACATTTTGTCACCTAAAAAGGCTATCGAATAAAAGAGTTCTTCATTTGATTTACTTGAAAACCCCATTTACGGATCCAAAAATCAGTTAAAAATACACATTCACTTGGTGTATAGAGATACCAAGAACTATTTAGAACCTTTCGGTGCTGATCCAGATCACCATGTGGACGGTGTAGATCTGGTTATGAGGGGGAATGAGCTGCTTGGAGGAGGTCTGCGCTCTCTGAGTGCTTTTCTCGTTTTTCAGCTGATGTAGAGGAACGCCAGGTCGCTGACTCTGTGGTGCAGATTCATGGCAGTAACGCCTTTATAGTGTCCTTCATGTGATATGAGACGTTTCATACTCACTTGGATTATTCATTAAAACCATAAATATTCCCTTGAATGGCTGACATTGGTCATTATAAAATGAAATAACAGTACCGTGTAAATAAAAAGCATAATAAAGCAACATGTAACTAAATAAGGAGCAATAGAATTGTTGAAATTGGGAAGGAGGGTCAGAAAGAGGGGCTCATAAACCTACAATTGTGTTTTGGGCAGTGAATTGAAACCAAGAAATAAAGATTAAATAAATATTATCTATCTATTTGGTGCATACAGTAGTGTTTACTATGTAGATGACATCGAGTAGGCAGTCATGTATTTACCCTCGCCAAAGCGGAAGCGAGGGTATTGCAATTGGGTGCGTTTGTATGTTTGTCTGTCTGTCCGAGCGCATAACTCAAAAACTAGTAACCCAAAATCGACTTGAAATTTTTACACAAGCAAGGTTCTGTCCGTGGCTCGGTCCTCCCCGAGAATGGCATTGATCCGGATCTGGATCCAGATTCTAGAATTATTTTTACATCTGGAATTGTGCCTGTGCTGTAAACTGCCAATTTAAGAGGGAGGGACACGAATGGCATGATGGGAAAAAGAGTCCAGAAGGAGTCTTGTAGTACGTTCCGGAGCAGCAAGCTGGAGCAAGTTTGGCCCCTCGGATCCGGAAGCCCTGTTTACTGTCTCACAAGATCCAATAGTCTTTTGGAGGCGGGGTCTGCAATCTCTGATTGTCGTTTTCTAGTTCTTCTTGTATACAGAAGACACGCGTTGGAGTTTTCCCAAACTCTCCCCGGTTCTTTAATCCCATTCGTAGGTGCGTAATCTATGAAGAGAATGTTGGTAAAGTTTATATAAAAAACAATTCAGTTACAAGTTGGTGAGGAAAACCAGCGCTGAAGTTCGACCATGTTCCTCGTGTGTGTTCCCGAACCAAGGGATGTCTTCCTGTCGCCTCCTTTTAACATCCGTTTCAGTCCCTCCCCTGAGGGTGGGGCTTCTCCCCAGCCAATCAGAAACCCCTGTGGATCAGTCTATGTGTTGTCTCTGATGAGATCAATTTAACTCAATGTTGTTTCGTCCTATTGTTCTGTCGACGTGGAATCATGTTGAGGAATTCCATCTAATATGGAAATTCCCGACACACGAGAAACAGTTTGGGCTTGTGATCGCCATGACGTCGCCGTCACAATGCAGAACTTGTTCCTTCGTGTGTCACGATGTGCCTCGGAGTCAGGCCTTCTCTGGTCACGTTGGTTGTAACCTTTCCCCAAATCAAATAACGGAGCGGCTCAGAGCGGCTGACGTTAGCCTAAACGCTATTAGCATCCAGGAATGGCTCTTACAAAGGACCAAACCCTACCAAAGACCCCCCCTCCCGGCACCGATCAAAGTCTTCTCTGAGAGTTTCTCTGCTGCATCTCATCATTAGGCCCGAGCGCCTATTCTAGGCGTAAGGGGCTATTGCTTTTGCAACGCAGAAGACGACAAGTTGACGAGCGCAGCTCGTCAACTCTCGACAAAGTTGACGAGCGCAGCTCGTCAACCCTCGACAAAGTTGACGAGCGCAGCTCGTCAACCCTCGGCATCCAACACACTCACGCACACACACACCGACACTCAACAGCACACACACACACACCGACACTAAACAACACAAATGCACACACACAGAGATCCACAAACACGAGTTGACGAGCGCAGCGAGTCAACTCGTGTTTGTAACTGTCTTCCGATGGTTGACGAGCGCAGCGAGTCAACCATCGGGCGACCAACACACCCACGCCCACACCCACGACACTCAACAGCACACACACACACACCCCGACACTAAACAACACAGACACACAGACACACACACACACACACAAACACGAGTTGACGAGCGAAGCTCGTCAACTCGTGTTTGTGTGCCCCCACAGACGCGTAGCCCTCGTCGAGACCATTCCGAAAATGTATTTTGTGTAGAAATCGCACACTCAGAAAAAAAGTTATATTGTTTTTGCAAAAATTCTTTATTCTTTTTCTTTTTCTTCTTTGTTCTGCTGTTTAAACGGCAAGTTGACCCCCTGAACATGCTCGAAAACTCACCAAACTTTGAACCAAGCTCAGAACCGGCGAAAAATTAATTATTTTATGTGTTTCAAAATTGGGAATGAAAAAGTGGCGCGCTAGCGCCACCTACAAAAATCACAATGCATTGTGCCTATGGGGGGTCCGACGCCAACTTTGTCGGACAGCCACGAAATTCGGTACACACATGCGTCAAGTCAGGGCAAAAAAAAAAAAAAATTATGGCCACGCCCCCAAACACACAGGAAGGCGGCCATATTGGATATAATTTTAAAAACTGCAGAGTCAGCGTTTGCACACACACACACTCCAATCCAAACCAAATTTTAAACACTTATTGACCCTTCCTACCTGGACACTTTAAAAGGGAAACTTTGACAATCAGCCTTACAGCGCCCCCTAGAGAACAATAACAAAAATTGAATGGGAATTTAAAAAATACTTTGCCAGAAATGATTGAAACTTACCAGAAAAGTCCCTCATGTGGTCCCGATCAAAAAACACAATCGTAACCATGTTGTTGGTTTTACGGTGTTGCCATGGCGATGGCAACCCCTCCTACGGGGAAGGGTCCGACGTCAACTTTGTCGGACAGCCACGAAATTCGGTACAGACATGCGTCATGTCAGGGCAAAAAAAAATGTATTGTGGCCACGCCCCCAGACACACAGGAAGGCGGCCATATTGGATTGAAACTCCTGATGGCAGATGGCCATATAATCCAAATAACGATTTGACTAAACTGTGAGCTACTAATGCAGCTAAAATCTAAACACTTGCGAAGCACTCAGGACAAAAGCGGCGTGCGTCGGCGGGTCAGCTCAACGGCCTGTCGGCCGGCGAGGGCCTACAACGCCGCTTGCGGCTTTAATTGCTCTTGTCATTGTTAATTATTTTTGCCCTTATATTCCTTAAACGATTCCATTTAAATGTCATTCTGTTATTGTTCTGCCATGAAAGGCATGCTCTTTGAGGAACCTGAAGCCTTCTGTTCTCGCCTCCCTCGGAAGACACGAGGGAGGAGACAATTGTCCCCTCCTCCTGCGTGGTTGGAGCTTCCAGGTGGGAGATTGAACAGGTGGCCCGGGAGGCTCATGCGGGGGGACCAACGCATCCCGGAAGGCTGCCCTACTAATCGTCGCTCTGGATTTCATCACCGGACTCCTTCACAAGGACATTTTGTCCCCCCTGCTCAAACGCCCATCCGCTTGAGAGACAGCTGACCTGCTTACACAACATGTCTGTAACTACTTGTACACATACAAGGCCAAGGCCGAACGATCCGTCACGTCTCATTAGCCAGATTCAACTAAAAACTCGAAAACGACAATCAGAGACTGCAGACCCCGCCTCCAAGAGACTCTTCGATCTTGTGAGACAGTAAACAGGGCTTCCGGATCAGAGGGGCCAAACCTGCTCTAGCTTGCTGCTCTGGAACGTACTACAACACTCCTTCTGGACTCTTTTTCCCATCATGCCATTCGTGTCCCTCCCTCTTAAAGTGGCAGTTTACAGCACAGGCACGATTCCAGATGTAAAAATAATTCTAGAATCTGGATCCAGATCTGGATCAACGCCATTCTCGGGGAGGACCAAGCCACGGACAGAACTTTGCTTGCGTAAAAATTTCAAGTCGATTGGGTTACTAGTTTTTGAGTTATGCGCTCGGACAGACAAACAAACAAACAAGCAAACAAACAAACAAACAGACAAACAAACAAACAAACGCACCCAATTGCAATACCCTCGCCTCCTCTTTGGCGAGGGTAATAAAGAACATTTATGACGACCGTTCAGTTGCTTTTGACTAATAGGGGAAAAACATCTGATCGAGCGGCTTTTACGAGAAGTGGAAATATTATCCAGCTCCAAACATTTAATTTCATTATTGAAAAATTGTTGACTTCAATGTGAAGACATATTATTCTGGGTTGCTCTGTCATTCCCCCCCCTCACGCCTATTTCTGCTTGGCCCTTATTATAGTGCAGCAGACGCATTGGCTGAGCTCCTCCTGTCACACCTGACCCTCGGGCTGTGTTTTTCTCTTATCGGTTTCAGGTGAGGCTAGCCCGTCCGCATTTTTGTGTTCGGCTGTGATTTATTTTTATTTTTATGTTTTTGACTATGTTCGTTCTTTGTATTTTTACGGAGCCCCTTAGGGGACATGAGAAGGGGGGGGGGGGGGAATAATTAAATAAATCCCAACAAACGAAGTCAGGATCACGTGAAAGTGAAAGTTTTTGTTTAAATCCGGGTCAAAATTCAGAATGTTGCCGTGGGAAAGATGGGAGAAGTTTATAGTTTTATTTTGAGATTGGCTTAACATAGAAGGATAGAAGATCATTACTTAACAGCAGACATGGATATTGCATCAGCGAGAGACATTTAAAGCGGATTTTGCACATGAAAGGATTTTGTACATGAAAGGATTGCTGCGTCTTTGAGAGTAATCTGCTCTGTTGTTGTCTGCGCGCCGTGAAGAAGTTTCACGGAATTCCGTGATACTTTCTCGGATCCCGACTTTAACTTACTCGAGATCCCGGTCTGGGTGATTTACGCATGTACTCATTCTTATCTGCTGATAAAACCAGCTGGAGGAGAACTGTTTCTCTGAGAATCGACGACGCAGCAGCAAAGAAAGATACGACTCGAATGTTATTGGTGTGAATCTTTGTGGTTGGTTCTGATCTTCTCTTTTTTACAGTGTCACAAACCCGACAGATCCCGACTCATAAAGTCGGAATTTCAAAAAAGTATTGCGGGATCCCGAGTAAATTTCTCTGGATTTTAATTTACATTTTTCCTCTTCTAATCCCCCCCCCCCCCCCCCCCTCCTCATGTCCCCTAAGGGGCTCCGTATATTTTCACTTCATTTCAACCGAGGAAATCCCTGTGTCTCTGTCTCTGCATTCTTGGGTCCACGTTCTGTGTTTACCCGTGACTGTAATCAAAGGAGGAGAAACTGAATATCATTTCTAAAATGTAATCTCCAATAATCTCCAATCTCCAGGGGCTGAATTAGAGCGGCGTGAGTGCATGCCCTTTGATTCGCATGCTTCCTAGAGGCATGGTGATAAAGGCGTGTACTGCACATTGGCAGGCCCTGACTCGTGAGATTTGAAGAGGGGGGGGTTTAAAGCTCAGGACAACAAAATTGATCACCAGTCTCAACCCAGGAGTGCGACACAAAGGCTTGTTTTGCCTCGCCAGGATGAAGGTGGCTCTGTTGTGTTTCTACGTTCTACAAGTGACCTTTGTTAGTGCTGGACTCCGAGCAGACAAGAGTTTATATCCCCCCCACAGGACAGGCAGAGGACAAGCCCGCCGGACCACAGGTGAGTGGATATCACGATATTCCTGCAGTAGTTCTATAATCAGAGTCACTGTCGAAATGTTATACATTTTGTAATTCTAGAATTATAAGTATGTGTACGTATGGAAATTGCCATGAGGATAGGCGGTTTAAAAATGTAAATATAATTGAAAATGTATCTGAAATTAGAATGAAATGGACTCTTAAAATAAATTTAAGTAATGTGCAAACAACAGTATACATAAAAATATTAGACTGGTACAAAAGGAGTCCAGAAATAAAAGTACTGTTCAACATTAACAATCAAATACTAATTGGCTAAATACAAAACGTTGGTTTGTTAGGGTGTTAATATAATAATAATGCTAATACTTAGTTTAGACTGGATGCAAACTCATATTTTAACGTCCCTCGCCCTGCTGTAGACTACGGCATGCAAACTGTTCAAACAACCCCGTGCTGTTAATTAAACAGAGGAAAGTTCAACCACATTAACCTCTGAAATATAAGAGTCGCTCCTCTTCAGGAAATGACCCGTAAAGATGAGAGCATGTTGCTTCGAGCCCACTTCTATATCTGGAGCATTTTATTACTGGCATAATTCTAGACTGTTTCCTTGACTTCTGATTTTAAATTGGAAAATATTTGAATGGGGCAGGATGGTGGCGTAGTGGGTAGCGCTGTTGCCTCACAGGGTTGATTCCTTGCTTGTTCTCCCTGTGTCTGCCCGGGTTCTCTCTGGGTTTTCCTACTAAAAACGTGCACCGGTCCCTGTTTAGAGAGGCTCCCACCAAGGAACAGGAGATTGATGTTGAGGAATATCCTGCGACTGCACCGGGATACGTTCACGAATGCATGGAAGATGTCCGTTGACGAACCCTGCTGAAATCAGGAGACTCCGCTTTTACATCCAGGCTGGACATAGGCAGTCAGACGGGCTAAAAGGGAACAGGGACACAAAATGCAAGACCGTCCGAGGGGGCTAAACAACACGCCCGCTGTGAAGGCCACTCCGACCCCACGAGGAGCAGCCGACGTCCACCGAACCCCGAGGAGGATGAATCCGAGGAAAGCCGCCGGTCCTGACCAGATGCCAGGCCGCGTGCTCAGACGTATCCAACGCCTCTGTTGTGCCATCCTGCTCACGAAGCCTCATCAATCATCCACGTTCCGAAAAATAAATCCTCAGTAGAGACGTTGAATGACGATCGCCCTGCAGCACTCACACCCATAATCATGAAGCGCTTTGAAAGGGTCAAACACCTGGAAAACAAGAACGCGCTGGTCCAGATGCAATTACCTAAATTGCATGTTTTGTTGAGTTTGGAGGAAACCGGGGGAAAACCGACGCAGACACAGGGGGGGGGGGGGGGGCATACAAACTTGTCAGTTATGTTCAACGTCGCTGATTAGCAAATCATTATGTTGAACAGGATGTTGTTTGAGCCAAGGCAGCACAAGATCATCGATTGAGAGGAGAGGATGCGGTGAACAACAAAGGTTTCATTTACAGGTAAGAGCAGATGGTTCAATGCCTAACTGTGTCAAAAGAGAACACTCTTGTGGCGGGGAATCCTGAGTATTTCATTTTTGCTTAAATAATAGAGTTTTTTTTTTTTTTTTTCCATAATTCGGTTAATTCGGTTGGTGCATGAAGATTTAGAATAAAAGTCCACTTTCTTGGTTTTACAGCTTTTTGGTTGTTCATGGGTATAAAGAAACATAAAAACAAGAACCATAACTTTAAGTAGAAAATAACTTAATGAACTTAATGAGCACCAAGAGCATAATAAATAAATAAATACTTTTTAGATACCGGTACTACTTAGATGATTAAGCTTTGATTTTTTTCATTTACCCTGATTCCACTCTTCTGTTTTTTTTCCACCTTCCAGAAGCCCAAGTTTGTCCCAGTTCCCGTAAAGTATTTTCCCACTCCATTTAAAGTGGCCCCCAAGCTTGCGAAGCCCAAATGCTCCGGCCTTTCACAGACCTGTTTGCCGCGGTCTGGCTGCTGTGACCCAGTGGCCTCGTGCCATTGCCGCTTCTTCAATGCAATCTGCTTCTGCCGGAGGAAAAACTCATCATCCGCTAAGAAGTCCAGAAGGAGATCAACACCCTAACAGGAAGACATCAAATTAAACTCCAATGATATCACTCACGCCCCCCCACAGTTATTGTGTTGTTAGACCAAACGTCTTATTAACCCATTCAGTGCCGTTCACGTCTAAAGACGTTTTTTTGAAAGCCAAACATTCACTGCCAACCCTGACTTTGAAATCTGCCTCTCTTCAGTGGCCAATAACTCTTGAATGAAAAATGGTAGGAACACACTTCTTTTGCCTGGTGGAAAAGAAGACTTTTATCTTTCATTCGGTTTATTCGGCCTCTGCATAGTCAGAGTAAAGAATATTCTGTGGGGGCTTGGAACATGTGTGGAGTTACACATTTTCTTTGTGTACCTCCACACATGTAAAAGCATCCTTTAACTCTTTCAAAGGTGCTATAAAAAGGCAAACTTAGCTGATTTGTCAGGCCCCGCAATGTGTTGGCGACGTGTCCCGGGTGTACACAACCTCTCTCGCCTGTAGTCAGCTGGGACAGGCTCCAGCAACACCCGTGACCCACAAGGTGGACAAAGCAGCCGGCTCCAGAAGTCACACCAGTCCAAATTGATCATCTGTCCCAAGGTCCTGATGTTCCAGTCCTCCACTGGCAGAACACCATTCTCTGTTTTGAAAAGTTGCTGTTTATTCCAACCACTTCAAGCGTATGAAGCATACTCAGCTGGAAATCAGTGAGTGCTGCGTCTACTCAAAGACACGCTGTACAACACTTCTTCTCTTTACTAAATCTATGAAGAGTATGATTGTTTTATATGAGAATACTTTTTAATTCCTGCAGTGGTGGCTGTCATGGCGTTTGAGTCTGTACTATTTCTCAAATAAATGTAGTAACTTGTTTGGACTCAGTGGTTCAGACTCTTGCTTTTAACCCTTCAGTCCCAGATTGTGTGAGCTCACCCAACCGCCATTACGGCCGTGGTACCAGCACCACCTAATGGTCAAAGTCAGTCTCTGCGATCGGAGCACCAGTAGCGGTGCTCCCGGTTGCGGTGGTGAATATTATCGGAAAACCGGGCAAAGACAACAGCACTGCAATCAGCTTATTCCTGTCACCTGTGTTTCTACGTCCACCTGCGACTCGTCTCTCATCAGCCCTGACTCTACTTATGCTCTGCTCTGATACCACACCCGTGCCAGATTGTTAGTGACGATTCCTTCTTTCCAGCATTCCAGATTGACCTTCAGGGTCATGCCTGTTTGTTGGATTCTGTCTATTTGCCTATCCCTTTGGAGCTGTCTGCCAGTCTGCTCTGATTGCCCGCTTCATGACATCTGCCTGATTTCTAGAACTAACACATTCCCTGCCCTTATCGTGATTACGCTAGTTTACTGCTGCTAGTACACATCTGTGTATCCACTCCTGCTGCTGCTGATGTGTCTGTACTTGTATGGTTTTTGTATTTTGTCATTAATGTTAGATGTAGCACGCCTTCACCGAGAAACATTCCTAATCAGTGAACACTCACTGACAATGGCAATAAACTACTTCTGATTCTGATCTGGTTTTGTCTTCTGTTGCTGACTGACTACCTGGTTTTCGATAATAAAGATCAGTTTCTGGATTTTCCGACGTCTGTTGTGCTTTTGGGTTCTTACCTGCTTTGTGCCAGTCAAACCTGCTGCAAGTGCTCTTCTAGGCGATGCAAGAATATAACGATGTCCTCTAGATAAACAAACATGAACTGATTCAACATGTCCCGGAGTACATCAGTAGTTAACGCCTGAAAACGGCATTAGTAAGACCGAAAGGCATGAATTGTCCCAAGAGGTGTTGAAGGCAATCTTCCACTCATACCCCTCTCGGAGTCTTACTAAATGGTCGGCATTTCAGAGATAGAATTTTGTAAAGATAGTTGCCATGTGCAAGGTGGACAAAAGCAGACTCTATCAGAGGTAGTGGGTACTTACTCTCGACAGTGATATCATGTAACCCCCTAAAATCAATACAAAGACAGACAGTCTTGTCTTTCTTGGCTACAAAGAAGAACCCTGCCCCTACAGCTGACGAAGATGGTCAAATTAGTCCAGTCAGTGATGCATTTCTTCATCGCCTCTCTCTCTGATCCGGATAGGCTATACAACCATTTGAAATGGAGAGGCGATCCAGAAAGTAAATCGATGGCACACTCATAATGTGTGGAGAAGGGAGAGAGCCCGGTCCTTGCCGGGCAACCATCTCCTTCAGGTTGTGATAGCTCTCTGGCATGTTCCATACCAAACCAAATGAAATCATATTCAATGGTTTTTCAGAAAAAGCAGAGTCCATCATCAGAAATGAACTTTAATATAAACTGTTTTGATCAAAGTGTCTGGGGCTTTGGCTTGATTCCAGTCTCTCCTTTCGCACTAACGTACAAAAACAAACGTAACTCTTTGTTGCAGATATTATATCATTAATCATTTTTAATTTGAATGTAGAGTAAGAATTGTTTGTCAATTTTGGATTATGCTGACATTGTATATCAAAGCACTCCAGCCTCATATCTTCAATCTCTCAACACTGTTTATAATAGCCTGTGCAGGATTATCCTACACTGCCCCCTACAGGACACATCGCTGTACCAACATCTCTCCTGGTTTACGTTACCAGATATAAGGCATTTTCACTGGTTGATTTTTTATATGAATGCATTTACATGGACTATCCGGCCTACGGGACAAGCAGAAAGTACAGTAGTACCGGTAGTCTTCTTCTTAAAACTTCCATTACACAAATCACATCTTTTAGTTTCACTCCTCAAACTTAAAAAAAGAAATAGGAAGATATGCTTTTCGGTACAAGGCTCCCACCGACTGGAATAATCTTCCACTTTCCATTCGTTCCCTGACACCATTTCCATTGTATAAAAATGGCAATTATTTACAAAATTGTTGCAACTGTTTCTAGGAGCGATATCAACCTTGGAAACGTGTCGTACACACCTTGTGATATAATCTGCCTGTATGTATTGATATGTATTATATACATCAATAATATAATATGACATATAATACGTATATTATAATGTATGTAGTATATATGTAGTATATTTAAGAATGTGTTCACTTCTGTTTGTCTGTGTGTAATGTTTACATTTATGTTTTGTTTGTACATTTATTTTACTGCTGCTTAACTCCCGAAAACGAGACGGGTCATCTGAAGGGATTGTTCCCGATAAAATAAATGTGTTTTATTTATTTTTTACTCTTTGAGGTGGCGCGCCTGTCGCCTTGTATGTTTGTCTGCTTGCAGGTTTCTGCACACAGAGATGGCTCGACGTCTGCAGCGGACCGGGGCCTGCTCGGCTCTGCTTATACCGTGACGAGAGCGCGGAGGACGGGACCGGAGTAGAACAGCAGACGAGGTAAAACACTAAAACACTAAAACACTGCGGCTGGTGCTCCTAAACCATTATGAAAGGCGGCGCTGATACGCGGATCTCCCTCATCTAACCGAGTCCTTCGGCAGTGTTAGCGTTGTTATTGCGGACAACTAACTAAGATGCTAACGTAACTTAGTTACCCAGCTAACTGCCAGCGATTGGTTTAGAATAGCTAACACAGCTAGCGTTAGCATGCTAAGCTAGCCGTTGCTGCTATTAGACAGACAGTGTTTCAGCGGTGTAACTGTCGTCTGTCGGCTT